>NC_141323.1:24743202-24823202 GCF_037954235.1 Aulostomus chinensis | reverse complement strand
CGCTGCATGAGATTCCATTTCAAAGCTGCAGAAAGGCGCTTCAAGAAAAGGTGTGTGAGGGAAGCTCGCTCATGCTGGTCCCCAAAGACTAAAAGCTGCCCTTTCCTCACAATGAAACAAAAAAGCTTACAGCACCTGGTATTCCCAGGCGGTCTCCCATCCAAGTACTAACCAGGCCCGACCCTGCTTAGCTTCCGAGATCAGACGAGATCGGGTGTGTTCAGAGTGGTATGGCCGTAAGCCCTTTACTCTTACACACATGGGCTCTATATCCATTTCACACACTTTACAACCTCAGAAAAAAAGTGATGCCCAACAGTCTCAGGGTCTTTTCACACGCCAAATACGTGTCCTGTCAATAAAAGAAAGAATGTTGATGTCATCGAGAGAAAAGTACTGCATCTGCCATCTGTCTTCTTCAAATTAACCACTGCATGAAATTCCATTCCAAAGCTGCAGAGGGCGCTTCAAGAAAAGGTGTGTGAGGGAAGCTCGCTCATGCTGGTCCCCAAAGACTCAAAGCGGCCCTTTCCTCACAATGAAACAAAAAAGCTTACAGCACCTGGTATTCCCAGGCGGTCTTCCATCCAAGTACTAACCAGGCCCGACCCTGCTAAGCTTCCGAGATCAGACGAGATCGGGCGTGTTCAGAGTGGTATGGCCGTAAGCCCTTGACTCTTATACACATGGGCTCTATATCCATTTCACACACTTTACAACCTCAGAAAAAAAGTGACGCGCAACAGCCTCAGGGTCTTTTCACACGCCAAATACGTGTCCTGTCAATAAAAGAAAAGAATGTTGATGTCATCGAGAGAAAAGTACTGCATCTGCCATCTGTCTTCTTCAAATTAACCACTGCATGACATTCCATTCCAAAGCTGCGGAGGGCGCTTCAAGAAAAGGTGTGTGAGGGAAGCTCGCTCATGCTGGTCCCCAAAGACTCAAAGCGGCCCTTTCCTCACAATGAAACAAAAAAGCTTACAGCACCTGGTATTCCCAGGCGGTCTTCCATCCAAGTACTAACCAGGCCCGACCCTGCTAAGCTTCCGAGATCAGACGAGATCGGGCGTGTTCAGAGTGGTATGGCCGTAAGCCCTTGACTCTCACACACATGGGCTCTATATCCATTTCACTCACTTTACAACCTCAAAAAAATGTGATGTGCAACAGCCTCACGGTCTTTTTACACACCAAACTGTTGTCCTGTCAATACAAAGAAAAGAATGTTGATGTCATCTAGAGAAAAGTACTGCATCTGCAATCTGTCTACTTCAAATTACACACTGCATGACATTCCATTCGAAACCTGTGGAGGGCGCTTCAAGAAAAGGTGTGTGAGGGAAGCTCGCTCATGCTGGTCCCCAAACACTCAAAGCTGCCCTTTCCTCACAAAGAAACAAAAAAGCTTACAGCACCTGGTATTCCCAGGCGGTCTTCCATCCAAGTACTAACCAGGCTCCACCCTGCTTAGCTTCCGAGATCAGACGAGATCGGGCGTGTTCAGAGTGGTATGGCCGTAAGCCCTTGACTCTGACACACATGGGCTCTATATCCATTTCACACACTTTACAACCTCAGAAAAAAAGTGATGCGCAACAGCCTCAGGGTCTTTTCACACGCCAAATCGGTGTCCTGTCAATAAAAGAAAAGAATGTTGATGTCATCGAGAGAAAAGTACTGCATCTGCCATCTGTCTTCTTCAAATTAACCACTGCATGAAATTCCATTCCAAAGCTGTGGAGGGCGCTTCAAGAAAAGGTGTGTGAGGGAAGCTCGCTCATGCTGGTCCCCAAAGACTCAAAGCGGCCCTTTCCTCACAATGAAACAAAAAAGCTTACAGCACCTGGTATTCCCAGGCGGTCTTCCATCCAAGTACTAACCAGGCCCGACCCTGCTAAGCTTCCGAGATCAGACGAGATCGGGCGTGTTCAGAGTGGTATGGCCGTAAGCCCTTGACTCTCACACACATGGGCTCTATATCCATTTCAATCACTTTACAACCTAAAAAAAAATGTGATGTGCCACAGCCTCACGGTCTTTTTACACACCAAATAGTTGTCCTGTCAATACAAAGAAAAGAATGTTGATGTCATCTAGAGAAAAGTACTGCATCTGCAATCTGTCTACTTCAAATTACACACTGCATGACATTCCATTCGAAAGCTGTGGAGGGCGCTTCAAGAAAAGGTGTGTGAGGGAAGCTCGCTCATGCTGGTCCCCAAACACTCAAAGCTGCCCTTTCCTCACAATGAAACAAAAAAGCTTACAGCACCTGGTATTCCAAGGCGGTCTCCCATTCAAGTAATAACCAGGCCCGACCCTGCTTAGCTTCCGAGATCAGACGAGATCGGGCGTGTTCAGAGTGGTATGGCCGTAAGCCCTTGACTCTTACACACATGGGCTCTATATCCATTCACTCACTTTACAACCTCAGGAAAAAAGTGACATGCAACAGCCTCAGGGTCTTTTCACACGCCAAATAGGTTTCCTGTCAATACAACGAAAAGAATGTTAATGTCATCGAAAGAAAAGTACTGCATCTGTCATCTGTCTACTTCAAATTACACGCTGCATGACATTCAATTTCAAACCTGCGGAAAAACGCTTCAAGAAAAGGTGTGTGAGGGAAGCTCGCTCATGCTGGTCCCCAAAGACTCAAAGCTGCCCTTTCCTCACAAAGAAACAAAAAAGCTTACAGCACCTCGTATTCCCAGGCGGTCTCCCATCCAAGTACTAACCAGGCCCGACCCTGCTCAGCTTCCGAGATCAGACGAGATCGGGCGTGTTCAGAGTGGTATGGCCGTAAGCCCTTGACTCTCACACACATGGGCTCTATATCCATTTCACACACTTTAAAACCTCAGAAAAAACGTGAAGCGCAACAGCCTCAGGGTCTTTTCACACGCCAAATAGGTGTCCTGTCAATACAACGAAAAGAATGTTAATGTCATCGAGAGAAAACTACTGCATCTGCCATCTGTCTACTTCAAATTACACGCTGCATGACATTCAATTTCAAAGCTGCGAAAGGCGCTTCAAGAAAAGGTGTGTGAGGGAAGCTCGCTCATGCTGGTCCCCAAAGACTCAAAGCTGCCCTTTCCTCACAATGAAACAAAAAAGCTTACAGCACCTGGTATTCCCAGGCAGTCTCCCATCCAAGTATTAAACAGGCCCGACCCTGCTCAGCTTCCGAGATCAGACGAGATCGGGCGTGTTCAGAGTGGTATGGCCGTAAGCCCTTGACTCTCACACACATGGGCTCTATATCCATTTCACACACTTTAAAACCTCAGAAAAAACGTGAAGCGCAACAGCCTCAGGGTCTTTTCACACGCCAAATAGGTGTCCTGTCAATACAACGAAAAGAATGTTAATGTCATCGAGAGAAAACTACTGCATCTGCCATCTGTCTACTTCAAATTACACGCTGCATGACATTCAATTTCAAAGCTGCGAAAGGCGCTTCAAGAAAAGGTGTGTGAGGGAAGCTCGCTCATGCTGGTCCCCAAAGACTCAAAGCTGCCCTTTCCTCACAATGAAACAAAAAAGCTTACAGCACCTGGTATTCCCAGGCAGTCTCCCATCCAAGTATTAAACAGGCCCGACCCTGCTTAGCTTCCGAGATCCGGCGTGTTCAGAGTGGTATGGCCGTAAGCCCTTGACTCTGACATACATGGGCTCTATATCCATTTCACTCACTTTACAACCTCAGAAAAAACGTGATGCGCAACAGCCTCAGGGACTTTTCACACGCCAAATAGGTGTCCTGTCAATATAAAGAAAAGAATGTTGATGTCATCTAGAGAAAAGTACTGCATCTGCCATTGTTCTTCTTCAAATTACACGCTGCATGACATTCAATTTCAAAGCTGCGGAAAGGTGCTTCAAGAAGAAGTGCGTGAGGGAAGGTCGCTCATGCTGGTCCCCAAAGACTCAAAGCTGCCCTTTCCTCAAGCTGAAGTTAAAAGAATTGCAAATTAATCCTTCACAGGTACTTGTTCACAGAGATGGATGAAATAAAAATTGAATATATTCTAGTATTATAAAAATACAATGAACTAAATTATTAACAATGACTAAGAGGATTTTCAAAACAAAACAAACAGTGTCTTTCTTGGTTCTGAACTTTTGTTTCACTGAAAATAAAAATCTTTTTTAGTTAGATAGTTTCACATAAAATACCCTCAAGTCATCCTTTACACCTCAATTGTAAGGAAAAAAAGTTTCCTCTACAAAAGATAACCCTTTTGTTTTTTTAAAATATACATCATATTTAATCCCTTTCAGAATCCTTAAGTTACCTTCTAAAACGGTATTCTTTAATTTACAACAACTAAAACTCAATATTTTACCTGTGGGCACACACACATTCAAATGAAACACCTTAAATTAAATTTTTACCTGTTTCAGGCCTGTTTATTGAAGCTCGTGTGCGGTCGGGGCTTCACAACTGTAATGGCCGCTTCACTCGCAGCTGAGCACACAATAAAAGCAAGTGCATGTGTATGTTAGTCCTCACAAATCCAGGGTTTTATTAGAAGGGGGAGAACGGGAATGGAGGATGAGAGTCTGAATGGTAATGGCAATGGCGGTGGAAGTCACAATCCAAACACTCACACGCAATGGCGGGACAGCGAAAGTCACGAAGAAGAAAACACAGCAGGACAAGGCACAGCAGAACAGCAGAGCCATCGGATGGAAACCCGTCTCTCTCTCTCCAATGTCCGTCTCCTTCAAGCATATTATCTTAATTTAGCCACAATTATCAAACATTATCTCGTGTCGAATTCGCATTACCTTTACTTTCGCTCCAAAAATATTACAACGCTAAAGCTACGATCTGCTGGCACATTAGCACGGAATGCTATCCCTAGCTAGCACGTCGCTAAAAATGTACACATCCAGTCTCTTTTCACTATAACAGTTAGATAAAGCGCAAATACAGGCATAAATATTCACCTCTCGAAGGTCACACAGAAGTTTACATCAGGACCACCAGTCGTCGACCTCCAAAATAAACTTAAATGCTCTCCACACAAATGATGCCTCCCCTCTTAACTCTCTGATCATTGCCTGTGTTTCTCTCCCCATGCGCGCTAACTACTCACCTCACAAACCTGCGCCACTAGTCCCACCCCTTACACAGTAACGTTCCTCTCATTGGCTTTTGCGGTCTTAATACACCCAAAGATAAGACAGGAATGAAATGATTGACAGGTAACAATTGAGGTTACATATAAACACGGCTTCTTCCCCTCTCCTTATTCTCAGATCACTGATCTTTTACAGACTCAGAGAACTTAAAGACCTTCATATGAATTTATTTTTTAACTGTAAATAGTTTTACTTTTTAAATGTTACATATTATATTTATGCTTTTAACCTGCTCACATTATAACCAATTTTAAAGATCATGAACTCTATTTATTTTTGAACTTTTTAACACATCTTTTTATGCTTTTTATGCGATGTAATTTATTTGATTTTTGTACAGGGCTACGTGTTGTATGATAACAAGAGTGTATATTGTTTACAATGTGTTACAGTCAATGGGTGGCACGGTGGTACCGTTGTTAACAGTGTCGCCTCAAAGCAAGTTCAAGTCCTGGCTCGAGCACAGGTTCTTTCTGTGTGGTGTGTGCATGTTCTCTCCGTGCCTGCGTGGGTATTCTGTCTGCAATGGACTGGCTACCTGTCCAGGGTGAAACCTGCCTCTCACCTGAAAGCCACTGGGAAAGGCTCCAGCCTCCCCCTGCAACCCTTAACAGAAATAAGCTGGGATGCATGGAAGTATAGAAAGCGGATACAATGAAGCGCATACAAATTTTTCGAATGCATGAAAAAGTCTCACCTTTTGTTTTTTTCATGTTGGTTAGTTTGGAAGCATGGAATTTCTGACAAAGCCTAAGTTTGTATTGTTTATTCACTGATTTTTCTGACAATTTACAAACAAAGCTTTCAAAACTGAGAGGACAAGCAGTGGTGTTTAAGATCAACACCCAACATGGGGCTTGAACCAACAACCCTGAGACTAAGAGTCTCATGCTCGACTGACTGAGCTAATCAGGTTACATCAGTGTAAGTCCCATAGCATGAAGCAGTCAGAGTGAGAGACTCACAGTCCTGTGAGTGATCACCCACCCATCTATCCATCCATCCATCCATCCATCCATCCGTCCATCCATCCATCCATTTTTCCGCTTATCCTGTTAAGGGTCACAGGGTGGGGCTGGAGCCTATCCCAGAGGGGACATTACCTTGGACAGGTCAGTGGTCCATCGCAGTCCACCGCAGCCAACAAATATTGACAGACAACCATTCACACTCACAGCCATACCTACGGTCAATTTAGAGTTGCATTTCCATTTGCATGTCTTTGGACTGTGGAAGGAAGCTGGAGTACCTGGAGAGAACCAGCACAGGGAAAACATGCAGACACTCTCAGGATTTATTCCAATGAAGCGCCTAAAAAAGGAGTGTTGGAACTCACTCAGATGAATGAGACATTATAAGCCATCAAATATATACATGTAGATGTAGTGTTGGAGATCCAAGAAAACAGGGAGAAAAGAGAAGAGAAGAAGAAGAAGAAAAAAACAGCTTCTTTGACCAGATAACATAGTTGTCTATTTCAATGTTTGAGGTCTGAAAAAATAACTGATTAACTGTGAAATGTGATGGACAGGCAAGTACTTATTAGGATCAGGGCAGCTGGAAAATAGGCTCCTGCATCTGTAGGCAATATCAGAGACAAAGAAAAATCAACACAAATGAGCAGGCACTTGAACGATGCTAAAACCACTCTTTTTTAAACAAATACAACCACAGCTTCTGATCTATGGCCTTAACTACACTGTAATCATGCCATCAGACAGACTCATGCCAGAGCAGTAGCCTAGCACAAGATGGAGGAACGTAATTGCATGTAAACACAGTCAGTGTGCACTCATCTTAATATGAACCGACTTAACTGTTGTGTGACACGTATATTGTGTGTACTGTAAAATGGTTCAGACTATCAGAAAGCTTCATGAATTCACAGGCAAAATACAGATGTCGCACACATTAATTTGTGGAGGCTCGAGATGTAAAAAGTAAAGTCAACTCTCTGTGTTTTTTGGACTAATTTGCAAGCATTTTCAACATTTTGGCTAGCTGCTAAATCTGGCTAGCATGATGTGCACCGAGTGTAATTATCAATGCAAATGTGGCAGGATGAGAGGTCCCATCCTAGCAGTGAGACTGGTTGGTGATGCCTGACTTGGCTTGTACCATCATTAGCCAACCAGTGTGAGGCGCTGCTCTATAAATAGGGGCAGCATCTACCTGGTCAATCTCTTGCTCTTGGGGTCCGCGGTCCTCCCACTTCCTGGTCACCTCGCTTCCGCCTCTGATCGCCTCACGTCTGCCTTCTCGCCACCGTCTTTGCTGGTATGTAGCAGTAGCTCCCTGTAGCTCGTGTTGCATGCTGATCATGCACGTTTTTCATATTCACGTGTTTAATTGTAGGCGTCCGGCTTTTGGGACACGGTCCCTTAATCGCCGCTAGTGGGGAAACAACCCCCCCCCCCCCCCCCATCTGACGTGCAGAGGCTGTTTGCCACAGCATACTAGCTGTGAAACCCTTTGCTCTGCATGCGTGCGATCTACACCTGATTGGCACAGCTGGTGAGCCGTGACACTGAGGAAGAACTAGCTGCTGCTTTGCTACCGGGCGCTGTCTTGCCAGACTATCCTGCTTTGCTAGATGCTCCTGCTTTGCTCTGGCTGCTGTTTGTTACAGACTACCCTGCTTTGCTCTGGCTGCTGTTTTGCTACAGACTACCCTGCTTTGCTCTGGCTGCTGTTTTGCTACAGACTACCCTGCTTTGCTCTGGCTGCTGTTTTGCTACAGACTACCCTGCTTTGCTCTGGCTGCTGTTTTGCTACAGACTACCCTGCTTTGCTCTGGCTGCTGTTTTGCTACAGACTACCCTGCTTTGTTACAGGCTCCTGCTCTATTAGCCTGCTCTGCTACTAGCCTGTTCTGCGACCTACTGGCCATCTACACATGTTTTGCTTGTTTGTTCACTGTTTACTGTGTTCACTGGAGTGCTCTGCTTCTGTGTTAACGAATTGGAATCCGCTGTGTGTTGAACTGGAGGTTGTTTCAGTAATTCACCTTGTTTAACCAGGGTCTGCCAGATCCTGATGTCCACCGTGTGGCGCCACTGAACTGTACTTCATGGTGCTCTGAAGGTTTGGATCTGCATTGTTTTCCATTCCTCTGCTTGGGCTTCAGGGTGTAGCAAGCTGCTGGACGGCTATCCGTTAGCTCCCTGGTCTAGCAATGGAGAAATGAACTCGTTTCTGGTTATTTTGGGTTGTATTATTTTTCCTTGCTAATTTGTTTTTAATAATTAAATCTTGTTTCTCAAATTAATTTTTAAATTGAGGTTTGGTTCTGGTTTTTGTGGGTTTTTTTTTAGTTTTGGTGTTAAATTATAATCATTTCGTTTCAGGTACTGGAAGCTCACGGTCCTGGCGTCGCTTTTCCTCTTGTGTGCTGTGCACCCCTGTTTTGCTTTAATCATGTGTTTTTTAAATGTGATGTCCCAATTGATCAGGGTGTCTTCTGCCTTGGGATCCCTCACCCCCACTGGTAAGCTCCAGACTTGTTTAGATTCATTCTTGTTCTCTTTTTAATCTGCTGGCCTGTTTACAATAAAATATTTTTGTCATGGAACTACGTCTCCTGCCAATTAGTAAATGAACCTGTGAGTGCCTTTTGGTCGGTACGTTAACTATTTCCTTGGGCGAAATTCCCAAGGTGGCGTTGTCCGGCTTTGGTCACTATTATATTTTAATAAGTGCACCCCCCACTCGTGTGTCGCCACACAAACTGGAAACTTCACTTAGCCTCCACTGGCCTACAGACTTTGAGCCAGTGTCTACAATAAATGCAATCGCTACTCACCAAATGACTGTTATTGAGATGGATGATAACCAAGGCTCTGGCCTCACGTGCAGATCAGGAGATTCTCCTTGCGTCCATCAGGCAAAGATACTGCATGATACTGTTTTATTTACAGTGAAGTACTGTATTTTAGCATTACAGCATAGTTCTGTTAAACAGTCATGGGGTGTAATTTAACAGATTCCTATTAGAATTAACGGCAAAGTACTGTATTTTTATAAACAGGGTGATACTGTTGAAATCTTGTAGTACACTGCAAGCAATTGCTGTAAATTTACAAGTCCCACCGCTTTCATAAAATTCATCACTGGATTCAGGACGACCCCTGCTACTCGGCTGCGGTGGGTGGGAGGAGGCTCAGGCCCAAACAACGCTGACTGCAGATTTAATTTAATCCTAGGTTGATGTAATACTCTGAGAAATCAGTGGTATTTATTTCATGATTTTCATAGGAATAAGTTAAGAATAAAATGCCAGTTCATGGTTAAGCTAAAATTTACATTAGTATTATGAAGAAGATATTAAAATAATAAAATTTGTTTAAAATTTAACTTTAAAAAACATCATTTCATGGGGTGTGAATGTCTTTGAAAAATGTTAAAGTAATTCTCTTACGTTAGGTTACGTGCGTGAGTTCATGACCTTTAGTGTTTACACTTCCGGGAGAAACGAGCGCGAGGAAGGAGCATCGTGTGAATGGCGTAACGTTATCGGAGTTTGGAGACTGTGTGTTGTCGGAGAGGAGTTTTTATCGGTAACGGACTGTGAACTGTAATTGACCGACGTGATCGGAGTGCGTGAGTCGGATTCTCCGCCACCGATTGTGTTTTGAGCACCAGGCAAGTCCAGTTACAGAAGCTAGCGGGAGCTAGGCTAACGCTGTCCACGCTGAATGGAGACGCCGCTGCACGGACGGGACAGGAGCTTCGGATAGTCGCCTCGGGAGAGAGTCGTTAATGGAGGACGCGTCACTGTTGCCGACGGAGCCGGAGGATGTGCCGCTGCTGCCGAGTCACGGAGGTCTGTTGCTGCGGGCTGCTGCGAGCGGGACGGTTGCTGCCACAACGAGCGAGGGATTCATCGGCTGCGGTCCGGTATTGTTGACTTCACCGACACACGGGGGGGATCTGGTAAAGGTTTCCATCATGAGCTCCAATTAAAGCGGGCCAACGAAAGTAAACATGAGTGCACTCGAAATAAAATTAGACAGTTGAAAAAAAGACAAACAATATACCCCGGGGTTCTTTTATTTTCTATAGTCTTGTTTGTTGAATGTGTTTTTCTGCAAGCTTTTAATACATTTTCTAAACTGAAATCTTGTGTTGGTTTCATTGAATTTGTGTGTTGTTACTGAAGCTTTACAGCAGAGTTTAAAGGTCAAGTGTACTCCCCATAGCCTCCATTTGAATATTTAAGAGTGAGAATCATACATTGCCCGAGATTGATATTAATTATTCCAGATGGGACTTTTACCATACAAGATATTTGAAATGAGTTAGTGTTCCCTGTAAGCCTAAGGTGGGTTTTAATATTGGAGCCGGTGGTAAAAGGGTTACATTTAGAAATCTAAACCCCTGCTACCATGAGCACACATGGAAATAAAGACTCAACTGACCGCTCGGTCTACTTCAGCTAGCACACTGAACAATACTGTTGTTTACTTGCTAGCTGATAAGTGAGCAGCTGATGTTTGCAATAACATTGAAATAAACTAAAAATAGAGTCAATAGCTCAAATCCTATCACCACCAAAGGAGCCACGTCTTTAACACTTCAATCTCATAGCGACTCCTCAGGATTTCTTCTTCTCTCCATTGCATTTTGTAGGAGGCTCCTGCCGGTCCACACTGCCTTCCCCCTAACAGATTCAGCTACTGAGACTAAAGTTCGTTAGTGAGCTCAATGCATAAAAGTGACGTAATATTTGTTGAAAACTAAATAGGCGTGAAGCTGTAACCTCACATGAACACTTGAAGTCTAGATTTCAGCTGCATGTGAAGAAATCAGCATAAAATCCTTGTGTTGGTGTTTAAACCTGGACTACCAGAACCAGGCTAAGAGGTGTTTGTCTGTTAGCTGTGAAGCAAACTGAAACATGAAGGCTTTGAGGGTTTGTTCTCAACACAAAGAAAGATTCAATGCTCAAACTGCCAACTCTGTAAAAAAAACAAACATTTTTACAAATCTCAGTTTATTTCTTCATGAAGATCTTAATGAGGCAATCAGCACCAGAGCACTAAAGTTAAAATTAGTAACACTGTCACTAACGATGGATATATTTGACCCAATGTAGTTTTCCTGATCAAATATAGTTTTCATCAAAATATATATATTTTTTTATAATTATTTCCCAATATGCAACGTCACATAAATGAAAAAATGGAGGACCCTATAAAATGACCTGACGTCAGTGTTCAAGGGTGAAGTCATTTTTGGAATGAAGAAGAGTTCATCCAGCTTTTTTTGCCTCGTGTCTCTGAACCAGCTCATTTGTTGTGTCCACGCCGTTCCGTGTTTAACATGTTTTATGTAACATGAATAACATATTAATATACAAATATATACATGACATAAATTATATATAGACACAGATAAACATCAATAACCAGTGAGAGAAGTCATGTGGTTCTCCGACCTCTCTAAGCTGCATCGCAGTGCTGGAGGAGTGCTGACATCATTTATGGTTCCTTGCTGGATGAAGGCCTAAACTATGGAGTGAAATCTACTGCCTTGAACTCACTCTTCATTTCTGCTCAGGCTTTTCCTGCCAGCAAGGCAGTGGCAAGAAAAGCAGTCAGCTGATGTCCACAGCTCAACATGAGAAGGACACATTTCTTTTGAAGAAAAAACATTTCAAGGAGTTTTTCCTGCCAATACAGGACAACACCCACTCACAAACCAGTGCTGGACAAGTTCCTTCAAAGCTGTAATGCCTTATTTCTTACTTGTTACTGTCATTTTAAAATAATTGGTTCCATTACGATTGTGTCTGCCAGCGCTTGGTGACTGTACAGGAGGTCTGTGGACCGCAGGGCCACAACAAGCCCATTTCCTCAACTCTCCATTTAGTACAGAGGTCCCCAAGTATGGACCAGTGAGGATAAATGTGATAGTGTAGAAGTCCTTTTGTTCTTCAACTTGTCCAACTTGATGGTGAGTCTCCTTTTATCAAGGATTACTGAATGCTTGTGTTATTTATGGCATTGTAAACACTTTATAAACCCTTCATTCAGAGCTGTAAAGAACCTTTAACCTCATATCCCAGACATCAAAGTGGGCCACTAACTGGTGAGAGGAAGCTATGCTATGCTGCTACATTCTGAAGAGGTAAAGTAGCAGGTTCTGAGAGTGATGGCTAACCTGGATGTGTTCATCTCCTACTTTAATATCAGCGTCCCAACTTGGAGCTCTGACCACCTCCAGCTTTTTGTTCCTGTTTCTGCTTCAGTCAACAGGGAACTCAAACCTGCAATAGAATCATCAACAACAATGGAATAGAAAACAGAGGAAGACAAAATATCATAAACTTACAAAGCTGAGAAATGTTCATGAAGAATAAATGCACACATTATGATTGAGGCCAGAAAGTAAAACTCCACACCAAATGTATTTTGACATGTAGGGATAATGAACTTGAATGTGTTGAAATAGCAGATGAATGAATCCACTATCACAAGATGGCGTCACAGATCTCACCATGAAGTTGGACCAGTTGAAGAACAAACAGACTTCTCCACGATCACATTTATCCTCACTGGTCCGTACTTGGGGACCTCTGTACTAAATGGAGAGTTGAGGAAATGGGCTTGTTGTGGCCCTGCGGTCCACAGACCTCCTGTACAGTCACCAAGCGCTGGCAGACACAATTGTAATGGAACCAATTATTTTAAAATGACAGTAACAAGTAAGAAATAAGGCATTACAGCTTTGAAGGAACTTGTCCAGCACTGGTTTGTGAGTGGGTGTTGTCCTGTATTGGCAGGAAAAACTCCTTGAAATGTCATGCAAGTTTTTTCTTAAAAAGAAATGTGTAAAACATTCATTAACATCCAGGCCCAAAGACAAGAGAGGGCAACGCTCCAGGAGTCTTTGATCTCTGAATTCTGAGCATTGATCTCCTGCTTCAGTCTTTGATCTCTGACTGATCCGAAACTAATCAAAGGATCACATCAGCATATTGGTCCAGTCTACAGATGGTGATTTTACCAAGTGCACTACAGCAGTCCTTGTTGCTGTCTGCTGTTGTGTCACAGCAAAGTAAGGAAACAGCCTGACGGTCCTCAGGAGGAAATTCAACAACCTCCAAAGATGGAGGTGAATCTAGACCTGCTCATGTTTACTGTCCTTGATGAACTTGACAAACACACCACATGTCACACACTCTACAGTTTCAATCTGTTGAGAACATGAAACGTGTGGCCCCAGTGACCCTGCATGAAATTTTTGTCCAATTCAAATTTTGATTCATGACCCAGAACCACTCAAAACCCCTGAAAAATAAAGGTTTGGGTGCATTAAAGACATAAATAATAACATCATCATGTTTCAAGGGGGCTGCAGGGTGGTGCAGTGGTTAGCACTGTGGCCTCACAGCAAGAAAGTTCTGGGTTCGAGTACCGGCTCGGGCGCAGTATCTTCTTGTGTAGAGTCTGCAAGTTCTCCCTGTGCCTGCGTGGGTTCTCTCTGGTACTCCGGCTTCCTCCCACAGTCTAAAGACATGCAATTTGGGGACAAGGCTGATTGGATTCTCTAAATTGACTGTAGGTATGAATGTGAGTGTGAATGGTTGTTTGTCCCTGTATGTTGGCCCTGTGATGGACTGGTGACTGGTCCAGGGTGAACGCTGCCTCTTGCCCGTAGACACTGGGATAGGCTCCAGCCCCCCGAGACCCTGAACAGGAATAAGTGGAAGAAGATGAATGAATGTTTCAAGGTTTTCTTCCCTCAAATCTGAAGGTCAAGCTGCATTATTTGCAGTGCTCATTAGCAGGGGAATTAGCTCCAATGGTAGAGTGCTAGCTTAGCATGTGAGAGGTAGAGGGATCCATGCCCTCATTCTCCAGAATACTTCAGCTTGTTCTGTTGATCAGAGGAGCTGCTGTGTGATGAATGCTGATGTTTGTCCACTGCTGTGATAAAGTGTCACCCTGTTACTGATACTGACCATTTCAGCTAATTCCCCTGCTAATGAGCACAGCAGATAATGCAGCTTGACCTTCATGCATGGTTGGATGAGCGTCACCAGGTGAAGCTTCTCTGGTTGACCAACATGTGGAATCTCTTTCAATACTCCAGTGGTGGTTTAAGTGATGAAAATATGGATTAGTCACTGGAAGTGTGTGTGTGTGTGTGTTTAAAAAGGCAAAAAAACCTTTTTTCAGCAATAGAACTTTAATACAAACTCAAAATGAAAAGCAGAAAAGGCCAGAATCCAAAATATGGATTTACAGAGGAAGCGTGCTGGGCCCAGAACCCAGAGGTTGATGGATCAAAACCATCCTCTACTAAAAGAAGGGAATAAAATAAACTTGGTTGTTTTGAAATGTGAATCTGTTAAAGAGGGGTGGAAATGGTGAGGTAGTCATTGTCCCTTTTGTTTTATTACAGAGACCTCATTGTTACTTAAATAATTTTAATTCTTTACTTGAAGATTCACGCTTTTTCGCTCAAAATGTATAAAACTTCTTGCATGTTGGTGCCCCATCACACACAACAGGTGCACTTGTACTCTTTTCACCTCTGACCCACAAACATTCATAGTCTTCCAGTGAACGTCCAATTATCTTCTGAAATCAGTGATGAATCTTTACCTGCTGAGACTCATTATCTCTGACTGTGACTAGCATGTGCTAGCAGAATACAGCAGTCCTTCTTCATTATCTGTCTTTGTCTCTGACCAGCTCTCCTGCTCTCTTTCCTCCTACCAGTCAAAGCAGACATCTTCGCCTACTGATCTTGGATCTGCTGCCTGTTCCTGCCTAGTAAAAGAAGGAACCAGCACCTGGTTCTACAGGCTGAATTAACTCCAGGACGTTGGCCAGCCGTGTCAGTTGAAACCTTATTTGTCCAAATAGAGAAAAAATAAGTCTGATCATTAATGAAAGATGTCATCATTGCTTTGAAACTGTGGTTGGGGACAAACCAACATGAGCACATTCATGGAAGAATAGCAATAAAAACAGGAAGTGTTAGTTAGCAAGTACTCACCAGTCTTTCACTATCATACATGAGTCTAGTGGAACAAAATGGCTGCAGCTGACTGTGCTGCCTGGTGGTGGATCACTCTTCACCATCCTCACAGGCCTTGATGGAACCAAAAAGGCGACTTCCTGGAGAAGATCTTCCAGGGGGTCCAGGTTAAAGCGGTGCCCCAGCTGGCACCAGGCACTGACCCAG
Source organism: Aulostomus chinensis (assembly GCF_037954235.1). Taxonomy (NCBI): domain Eukaryota; kingdom Metazoa; phylum Chordata; class Actinopteri; order Syngnathiformes; family Aulostomidae; genus Aulostomus; species Aulostomus chinensis. The sequence goes on along the minus strand of NC_141323.1, from coordinate 24,807,848 downwards.
GTCCTGCATGTGAGATACTGTCAGTTCTGTTCTGCCCTGCTCACAACCACAGGCTGGTGGTGAGGCCTGCAGCAACCAGGGCCCCAGTCACCAAGTGTATAAAGGCTGGTCATTGTGGCAGTGGGAGGAGTCAAAATGAAGACAGACCAATGTGAGCAGGACTTGACTGCAAAAGTAAGAAGAACTTGACCATGTTTCCTACAGTACCCAGGAGGCTTGGTAGTTGTTGAAGGAAGCTCCAAAAGCAAAGAGCAGTCAGCAGGATATAAAAAGAAAAGATCCAGACAATAAAACTACAAGTAGAAACAAGATGAAATACTAAAAGCTTTGGAAAGATACTCCAAGGTTGTATATACATTATTATATACACTACTATTCTCATTGACTCCTAAAGAGGGAAAGGAAGAATTAGAATGTGGATCAGATCAGCTGATTTCAGTGTTAAGTCCATCCCTCCATCCACTTTCTATTCTTATCCTTTAAGGGTCACGGGGTGGGGTGGGGGGGGGGCATCAGTCTCATGCAACCTAAACTAAAACTTCAGTCAGATCAAATTCAGATTAAAGCAAGAGTTTCCAGATCAAAGTCAGAATTCCTGATGATGTCATCAGGGCTTTGACAGTACCTAGAATTCTGTCTTTGATCTCAGGAGGACATGAAAGAAACACAATTGAGGAAAGTAGAAGAGAGCACATTCAGCTTCATTAGAAACACTTGAACTGTTGAACAGTAGAATTTGTTTGAAATAGTTTACAACACTGAGTGACAGGATTGAAGAGGGAAGATTTTTCTACTTAACATTTAATTCTAACTTAAAACTGGGGATGAACATTCTCAGTAGTTCATATACTAATATACAGAGTAAGTCATGTCATTCCCTTTTGGAAAAAAAAACAAGAAAAAAAACATGTGAAGCTCCTCCCCCCAGCTCCAGGTGGTACAGACAGATATGAGAGTGACAAGGAAGCAAAGAAGTGTTGTGCTCCTCTCCAGTGCTCTTGTGTTGTTGTGTTCTTCTCAGCTCCATCATGAAGACGTGCTGGCAGTGGGCGCTGGTGGAAGTTTGCAGCTCTCACTGGAAAGTCCTGAGGCTCCTCCCATTCTGAAGCAGGCAGTTGCTCCTAGCCAGCCGACACTTTCCCTCTCTTGTGTAGGAGTGAAGAACAAAATCAAAATAAAGAATCATCACTCTTTCATTGGGGGACATTTTTTCTCATTCTAAAAATTCAACAGCTTCTATCATTTCTTTTACAGAATATGTCAGTGATATACTCGGATTTTCTGTTGTGCTGTCAAATTAACTTTTATCGATGCTTCACACTTCAGGTGTGAAAGTTTTTCAGTGGGAAAGACATGAGAATGAGGACGAGGCTGATTGATACTCTAAACTGACTCTAGGTGTGACTGTGAGTGTGAATGGTTGTCTGTCTTTATGTGTTGGCCCTGCAATGGACTGGCGACCCCTCCAGGGTGAACCCACTTCACGCTGAAAGCTGGGGAGACAGGTCCCCCCACCCCACAACCCTTAACAGGATAAGTGGAAGAAAATGGATGGAGGAATGGATGAATGAATGGATGGATGGATGAATGAATGAATGGATGGATGGATGGATGGATGGATGGATGGATGGATGATGGATGGATGGATGGATGGATGGGCTACGGTTCAGTCACTGTGTCTCTTGTTCCCACAGTGATTTGATGCATCCTACCAACACAGCAGGACTCACCAGGAGACAATGGATTGTCAGTCATTTTTCACTGACAGCGCTGGAGCCGGAGCCCACAAGGTCACAACTGGCATTGGTGGACTCCAGGATATGTTTGGACCTACAGAAATGCACAACCTGTTAATGACAACACTTTCATATATTTAGCCCTGCTCACAGATCTCTGATACAATTTTCAAGTCATACAACAGGTTCAATGTTGACCCTTCGACCACCGTTACACTGAAGCAGAGTTCAATGGCAGTGTTGCATATGTTGGGAGGAGCCTGTGGCTCTCGGTTCAGAGGATGATTTGAAGAATTTGTTGTTGCTGAACTGTTTATGCTTCAATTTCTGGACGTTCACTGGTGGAATGTTTGTGGGTCAGAGGTGAAAAGAGTACAACTGCACCTTTTTTGTGTGATGGGGCACCAACATGCAAGAAGTTGTCAAACATTTCCAGCAAAACAGCATGAAAATTCAAGTTAAGAATTAAAATTATTTAATTCAGCGTTTAACTACCAGGCCTCTGGAATAAAACACAAGGAACAACTGACTACCTCACCATTGACTTCACACTGATAACCAGGAGGTAACGTGGTAGTCAGAGCAGCGATGCTCAGGTCTGTGGACTGAACAATGTCCTCTCATTCACACACACACCACTCTTTCATTGGGGCTCCTTTCTCCTTGTTCTGACACAGAAATTCAACAGCTTCTGTCATTTAGTTTACAGGAAATGTTGATGACACTCTGGGATTTTTTGTTCTCCTGCTGTCACTGTCAAGTGCCAGCTTAACATGTGAGAGGTAGCAGGATCCATGCATGTGTTCATGTTTACAGCAGACAAGGAGGAAACCTTGGAGGATTTCAGTGACTTTTAGCAGTGGTTCTCACTTCATCTTCTCAGTATTAAGTTTAAAGCGAGCTGGCCAGGAGTTGAACCTAGAATCTTCTGATCCGTAGTCAGACGCGTTATCCATTGCGCCACCAGCCCTGTGAAGGAACTGCTATGTTCATGTGTGCTTGCTTTTACAGAAAATCCCAACAACGTGGTGGCATTTTCAGGGGACACAATGGTGCAGTGGTCAGCACTGTGGCCTCACAGCAAGAAGGTTCAGCTCTCCTCTGTATTTGGTTGCTAGGAACCTGAATCAGTCCTCAGTGGAGCGGTGCTGCTGAGGCTGAGTGAGGCTTGAGTGAGGGACTGAGCAGGAGCAAACAGGTTCAAGCAGGTTCAGGCAAACTCCACTCAGTCCACCAACATCAAAGCAGAGGAACTGAGTTCATCTAACAAAATGGATTCATATCATCTCCACTTGGAATGCTCTGGAACTACAAGTACACTTAAAATGGCCGACTTATGACAACAGAAGGAACTTTGAAGTAGATTTGATTTATTTAAGTCAGTGACAGTCATTTTTTTCAAGAATTTAGTTCAGGTAACTTCATTGTTTTACTAAGATGAGCTTAATGTTATAACATTGAAACAAGATCTTCATGTGTTGATGGATCCATCACAAATATGAGCCTTCCCAGTCTGTCAGGTGGTAGAATTCAGTCAGCACCAATAACAGGAGAGTCAGAGTTTAGAAACCAAAGACAGACATTAAAGTCTCACATTAAAGTGTTATATCTTTGAAAATATACTGCAATACATGAAATATTATATTTCCATGGATGGAAACCTCGTTCTTATATTCTTTAATATACTGCAATAGTAATGGACCCTCTATGACCCTGTAGTGATGAATCTATCAAGGAGTACAAATTATTATAATCAGAGAATTTTGAAGTCAAGTTTGAGATCAGTTTGATCCTCTCTCCCTCTCTCTCTCTCTCTTTCTCTCTCTCTCTCCCTCTCTCTCCCTCTCTCTCTCTCTCTCCCTCTCTCTCTCTCTCTCTCTCTCTCTCAGGAGCTTTTAAATGAATATTTTAATAAAACGGAACAGGAGACTGAAGAGTGATCACTAAAACCCACAGGCTGAATGGGACATCTTTTAAAAATATTGAACCACTGAGTAAAACCATAGAAGCGCTCCTGTCTCGTCGGTGCTAACAAGTTAGCTGTTGAGTGAGTCCAGCTGTGCTGTCTAGGAATCCTGGTAAAAAGCCTCCACACATCAAACAGCTGGTGTGTTGGTGGATCTGTGGATCCTGCTGGAAGAAGCAGGATGGAGCTCTGAATGGTTCCTGTCTAAAAGAGCTTCTCTGTGCAGCTCCCATCAGCTCCTAAAAACAGGAAACCAGCAGATTCAGTGTTGAACAGTGGCATGAAAATGTTTCAAAAGCTGTCCTGTCCACCATTTGTTGGTGCAAAGACATTTAAAAACACCAGTTGAACATTTTCCAAAGTTTTCTGTGTAGGTTCTCATTCATCCAGGTCATCGTAGATCGAAGCGAAGTAAAATCTGGTCAACTGGACATAAGTTTACGCACCGTAGTTTAAAACTTACGTCCAGTTGACCAGATTTTACTTCGCTTCGATTTTCCAAAGTTGCTCTCACCTTCTTTCAAACACCTGGAACGATTTCCTCCAAATCAAAAGAAACTGGTGAAAAAACAACAACAAAAAACTCCTGGAGAATCAAACTCCACCCTCTGCTCCAACTGGACTTGGGACTTCAAATGACCTCCATTAAAAGCCTGCCTGCATCCCCATTCACTGACTGTTGTGCTGTGGGTCTCCTGGACAAACATGGCAGGGATCCTCTTGATCTCCAGGAGTTTAAAAAGAGCAACTCTTTTAAAATGGGTTCTGGCTCCATTCAGGTTTAGAGAGCTGAGATTAAAATCACACATGAATAAAAGAGGGAACCCAAGAAAACAAGTCAGCGTGAAAGAGGAGCAGATTTTAAAACTCCTCATCATTTCCACCTCCAGGAGTGAAGCCTCCCGGGACCCAAGAGGCTCCAGCTGGCAGAGTTCTCACTCATTTCTCCACCACCTCGCTAACCTGAGCTGTAGCATCTGAGAACAAATCAGTGACCCCCTTCAGTCCAGAGCCGACTCCACAAACTCTGAGCCCCACTTTACCCACAGCCAGCCGGCCTCCTCAACACTGCATGACACACGACGACTAAATTGAAGACTGAGGCGTCTCATCAAGAGATCTGTCACATGCGTCTGCTGTGGAGGGTCAATCTGTCCGTCCACATTCAGATCATTGATGCAGCGACTCTGCTATGATCAAACTACTCAGGATGAAACAGACCAATGTTGACATCAAGTAGCAACTCAGCAGCTGATCAACAGAGTCCTAAGCACCAGTAGAGCCTGTTCATCGTCCCTGGGTGATCTTAGAATTCTTTCTTTGATCTCACCTTGATTTCTCAATGATTTTTTTGTACACACAAATTAGGAGTTGATGGGAGTTGTTGCAGATACCAGTGTCCAAAGTCCAGCTTGAACCCAATTTGTGCCACTTATTTGTCAAGCTAGCAGAGATTCTTTTCACTGCCAAGCTAAAGTGACTTCTGTCAACAAAGGTAAACATACAAAAGGATATTTCTACTGTCAGTTCAAGATTTTTATCAAACTCCTTTTTCATAGCTTCAACCTTCCTCTTGTGTTTGCTTTCTGTTCCCATCTCTGATGTTAACAGGTCGGTTTTGACCCACGTCTTCAATCAGCTGTAAAATAAACTAAAAACAATTTTCTATCATCCAAGTTGTTTCCATCTCTTGGTTTCCTTGTTAGGCTTCCTTATCCATGGAAATATTGATTTGAATATTTTGTTGTGGGCCTCTGGACCTTTTCTAGTCAGTAAACCCTCGATTTCAGTTTAAAAAATTATCAAATGAACCTCAAGAAAATAATAGAAATAAACAAAAGGTTTTTGTGTTTCCTGACCATTACTGAGGGGTGTTAGAACACATCTCTGACATGGATTGGTTTTATTTATTGTTTCATTTTAATATTATTAACTATTGTAACATCCATGGTGTTATGGGTCAGTGTGACAGTCTAGACCCCACTGTCACTGTTTGTCCCTGGCCCACCTCAATGAGTGCACAGTTGTTTGGTGGGATAGCATGGACAATCCCGGAGACGGCCAGCAACGTTGAAGGACATTTGTTCGGCAAGGCCATGCATCAAACAGGTTACGGCCTTCTCCCTCACCAGGGCTCTGAACTGGATCCTAAAAGAGTCAGGGTGGGGCTGGAGCCTTTAAGTAGGCGTCGAAGGCTACGCCCAAATTGGGGCGAACCATTCCCTGTCCAGAGACAGGGGAACTCGAACAGTACATCGACATGTGAATGGGTTTGGTCAATGAAGGACACTGGATATTTGTTTATTGCAAAGTAGCAGATATATATGGTCATTGAAGGACATGGTGTTTCTTTGCTGTATGTTAAGGTACACAGAACATTTTGGGAAAACAATACAACTCCCCTTAACTGGTCTTTGGTCTGTCTGGTGGGAGGGGCCATGAGAGTATATAAGGGGTGAGAGTGGGCTTACAAGGCAGTCTACTGTTAACTCTGCTAGGTTAGGGACCTCATTGCTGAGGTCCAGAGGTGAATATTGTTTCTCAAAAGTTCTATTGTTTCCAAGTTATGATGTTCTTTCTATTGATTAAGCTGAGAGTCAACTATGGTTGGAATGTGCATTGATTTATTCTTGTTGAAAGTATACTGCTAAAACATAGAATGTACGCGTTTGATCAACGTTAAATATTTTGATTTGCATTTTGCTAAATTACTTTGTATCTGAGTTATGCTTTTGTTTTGAGCTCGTTATTTAGTTTTGATTATTTTTATTACAGACCTCTGGTCCCTTCTGTATATAGCTGCTTTATTATATTTGTGTATCACAACTGGGGAAATAAATATTGTTACAACTTATGCAACTCTGTCGTGTTTTGCCATCAATGGTTTAATGTCTGGGTCTCACACTACCCATACCCGTGTCCGGGGTGTGACAGTCAGTTTCCACCCTCATATATTTACTTCAAGAAAAAGACAAATATTTTTTTCAGCAACAGAACGTTAATACAAACACAACATGAAAAGCAGAACAAGCCAGAACCCAAAATATGGATTTGCAAGGTCAAACAACCAGTCAAGCAAATCAAACCAACTACTGGTTCAAAACCAGTAAAAAACAAACTGAGGAAAAGTCTCTTGGTGCAAAAACGTGTGCGTTTGCAGTTGAACCACAATCCATTTGTCCTGCTGTCCTGACTGCTTGGGCAGACCTGACTCCTACTTTCTTCTGGAATCTGGTGGCCTGAGTGGGTCTTGGCTGTGGCTGTTCTGGTTGGTGTTGAGGCAGGGCTGCTGAGGAGGATGCTGGCGTGGATGCTCTCTGTGTTGCTGATGGCATGGATGGAGTGCTGGGTGAGCTCTGCAGCTGTCTGAGCAAGGCTGCAGCGTCTGGGTCTCAGGGCATCCGTTCCCTTCTCTCAATGTGTGGCTTGACCAGGGAATTTCCCAGCTGCTCCAGAAACATTCTCCACTTGCATTTTTGGTTCCACTCTTGGTGGATGTGGGTCCACAACACCAATGTTTCTATGCAGACACATCAAGGATGCTGCAAAACACAAGAATCCACCCTGAGACTTTCTCTTCAACCGTGTTGAGGTCTTCATGACTGTGATGATGCAGGTTGTCTTTCTTATTTTCGTCTTACAAATATTTATAAATGTTATATTTAGAAAATCAGACAGCACAAAAACCGAAAATGGCGCCATATCATTTACATTTTCTGTCATACATCTGAATGTGTAGACTCTTTTTGTCCTGTCCTGACTGGCAATCAAAGAAGGCTCCAGTGGTGAATGCTGTCAACAATGTTCCCCAAAGCCACCATCCAGCATTATACAAAGTATGATCAGAGATCCCATTGCAAAGTACAGTCTTCACATACTCATACATTTAAACACCCATCTAAATAAATTCTGCTTCCATGCACCAAGTACACAATGCATATTCATACACAAATATCCACATATGTACAGTACAGAGAACAAACAAGAACAAGTACAGAGTGAATCCTGGAGAGAAAAGGTGAGGTGCATCAGAAACAAGAGCAGATGTTTGAAAATGCTTGATGATTTGAAGATGAGAAAGGAAGTGAGAGACCGAAGTGAGGAGGAAAGGTTGTTCCAATCTGATGGAGCTTTAAATACAACCGGACAAAGCAGAAGGCCGTCCCCACTGATCCTGGATCTGCTCGACATTCCTGTTTGTTAAAAGGAAGGTTTTCATCACCGCTGTTGCAGGATGTGCTTGCTGATGGAGAATTGTTGGGTGTAGATTCATTGAAGGAGTTTGGTGCTGGACCTGCTCTACTAGTGAAGAGTCATGAGAGAACTTTTGTTGTGATTTGGTTCCATACAAATAAAAATGACTTGACTTGATTTGGTGCCTCATGAGGAGAAAATTTGGGCACAAAAGTTGGACAAGAGTGTTTGTGGAGGGGTGATTTTTTTTTTTTGCAGTGTTGTAAGTCACTGTAACTGCAGCTGAATGATTGAACTTTCTCCAAATATCCTCAAGATGGTTTCCAAATGGGACTGCACGGTGGTGCAGTGGTTAGCACTGTGGCCTCACAGCAAGAAGGTTCTGGGTTCGAGTCCCGGCTCGGGCGCGGGAATGTGTGGAGTTTGCATGTTCTCCCCGTGCCTGCGTGGGTTCTCTCCGGGTACCCCGCTTTCCTCCCACAGTCCAAAGACATGCAATTTGGGGACTAGGCTGATTGGACACTCTAAATTGACCGTAGGTATGAATGTGAGTGTGAATGGTTGTTCGACTCTGTATGTTGGCCATGCGATGGACTGGCGACCTGTCCAGGGTGAACCCCGCCTCTCGCCCGTAGATGCTGGGATAGGCTCCAGCCCCCCCGCGACCCTTACTAGTAAGGAATAAGCAGAAGACAATGATGGATGGATGGTTTCCAAATGATAAAATTGACTTGAGGAAAATATGAATGTGCGATGACCAGTTTCTTTGCTGATTCTAGGCAGACATAGAAACAAATGATCTCTACACTCTAGGTTGCATTGTGAGCTGAAAGGAATTGAAAGTTGCTTCAAGTATGAAGGGAAAATCAAGTAGACACATTTGAAAATAAATACTGACCAATGGAGTTGCCTTTGGGACTCCTACATTAAATAATGATGGGTTCAATCCAAGCACCTGAGCACAAATCTACAAAGACTATTATATCAGACATTGAGAGGACAAAGATTGATGTCTGAATGTGTTAGGACCGGCTCAGAGGTGCAGCAAAACCTGGTAGCAGCAAACCACCATTTATTAAAGTAAATAATCAACCATGTGAGGTGTGGAAGTCAGTGTCAGCAGTGGAGGTGAGAGTGTGATGTGATGTCAGTGTGTGCTGCATGTTGTTGGTGGAAAACAAGGAAAAACAAAAGGACAACAACAGCACGCCGGCTGAGCGCAGAAGGGAGACAAATGTCTGGGAAGGCGGGGTTAAACAGGCCTAACTGGGAACACTGGCCCGGTGCTCCCAGTCAGCCTGATGACCAGGCTGCTCCACACCTGCAAAGACACAAACACACCCACCAACAGGACCCTGCACACACAACGCTGCATAGGACCCAGGCCTGGGGCCGTCACCAGTGTTCCCATAGAAACCACCAGCGTAGTCCAGTATTGGGAACATGAACTGTGTTATAATACTTTTCCAGACTTCTTGTGGAAAAAGTCAACAGAGCGACAAAAGTAATTTTAGCCCACCAGATATTTGCTTGGACACTGAGTTCATGTGAAATTTAAATGACAGCAGAGAATCAGGCCAGAGGCCTGGATATTCAAAGTCTTCAACTTTTGCTTTTGTTGTTCCATCAAGAAAGCCAATGAGCCAGTTAGTTGACAACCAAGAATCAGGTCAAACGGAAAACAACATACAATATGAGGTTTTTCTTGTTTCTTGATGGGCAGCCAAAAATATTTTCAGCATTGGATCATTGAAGTCTGTTTCATTTCTGATGTCGTGTTCAAAAATAATTGCTCACCTAAGAGGATTCTAAAAAGTCAGACTTTCTCAGTGATATTCTCTTCTCAGGCTTTCAAATCTTTTAAATTTCCATTTTCCACAAGTGAGTAGAAAGTTGTTACTCTCTTTGAATCCAGGATTTAAATCTGTGGTTCATTTCATGAGGCTTGAACCCTGGATTAAAAGCACATCATTAAATGACTTGTAGTGATATTCTCCTGTTAACATTCCAAATTATTCATTGAGATTTGGACTTTACGGAAACATTTTTCCAGATTTTGATGGGCCAGTACAGCAGGAACTGGGGCTCATTCATGTCGTGGTTTAAATTTGAGCCTGGGTTTCTTCCCCTGCAAGATAAATCTGGAAAGCATTTTGTTCAATTCAGAAACGGTTTTGAAGGCAATTTCTCCAGTTGGTCCTGGAACTAGAAAGAGATCTTGTGGTAGGACATTTATTTTTACTCTATCAATCCTGTGACTCAGACTCAGAAAGGAAATGGAGTTCCATCTTCTTCTATCATCTTCAAGGAGTTCTGGCCCCAATCCAGGTGGAGGTTTTCCTCCTTGTGTTCTGGAGGTGAGTGATTAAAGGTCAGAACCTGTGTTTTAGAATGGAGAATTTATATCCAGCAGAGCTTCCCAGTGTTTCAGAGTTTTATTAATGCAGGTCCTGTGTTAGGGGGCTCACTTCAATATGTTAAAACATCATCAGCGTCCAGCACCACCTTGTGTTCTTCTCCATTTATGTAGACACCCTTAATATTTGTGGTCTCTCTCAACCACTGTACGAGGGGCTCGATATAAAGAGCTGGAAGCAGCAGGAACTGGGGGGTCATGTCTCATGGTCTCTCTTATTTTGATATCCCATTTGTGTCCTGTTCTTCCTGTTTTAGTTTGATGTCGAACCTCCCCTCTCATTTTCAGGTTACTTCACTTGCCCTTGTCTTCTGTTTGCCTGAGTCTCTCGGTGCATCCGAATAGACGTCAGGACTCTGAGAGGGAACGACCTCAGCAGAGACTCCTCTATTTCGAGGAAAGGAGAGCTTAGAGAACACTTTTTTGACATCATTCAACATCCTCAGGGACGATCGTTTACAAAGTTCGATTTAATATAGGACACATAAAATCACACCACATGAAGCAGGCGAATGAACAATAAATCAAATATAAAAATGCTTTATTTTAAGATATAAAATATCTTGTGAATATCTGGAGCTTAATTCCAGCAGCAGACCTCCTCAGGTGATGGAATTTATATTTGACATGTTTACCATTAAATGAGACACATTTGCAGTCCATTGAAATCTACTTGTGTTCATGGTGAGTTGATTTCAAAACATGAGCTGACAGAATCTACGTTTAGGGAGGAACCACCATATCCAGGGGTCTGGACCTTTTTGTAGTCAGAGCCATCAAAGTAGCAGACTAAGCTAGCAGACATTAGCATTGAGAAGAAACTGACCAAACACCGCCCTATTGCATTGTGGGAAAATTCTGCTTGGTTTGTGTCCATTAATACACACAAGAAATTTGTCTCATGCTGCCGTGACCTGGAGTCGAACCGGGGTTGCTGCAGCCACAACACAGAGTATTAACCACTATACGATCACGGCCTCCTCAACAGCAGATCGAGCTTCCATGTCTTTGTCTAAGGTGAGATCAAAGAAAGAATTCTAAGATCAAACACAAAACTCTGAGATCAAAGGTTGAAGTTCCCCAATATTCAATTTTAGCTCAGACCCTCTTCAAGGTGGAACCAGCAGAGGAGCTCAGTAGAGACAACTGGACAGCAGCAGGACAGAACAGAGGCTCTCCACAATGGGAGGAGACAGGAAACAATTTTCTATCATCCAAGTTGTTTCCATCTCTTGGTTACCTTGTTAGGCTTCCTTATCCATGGAAATATTGATTTGAATATTTTGTTGTGGGCCTCTGGACCTTTTTTTCGTCAGTAAACCCTCGATTTCAGTTAAAAAATGATCAAATGAACCTCAAGAAAATCATAGAAATAAACAAAAGGTTGTTGTGTTTCCTGACCATTACTGAGGGGTGTTAGAACACATCTATGACATGGATTGGTTTGATTTATTCTTCATTTTAATATTATTAACTATTGTAACATCCATGGTGTTATGGGTCAGTTTCAACCCTCATATATTTACCTCAACAAAAAGGAAAAAAAGTCTCTTTTTCAGCAACAGAACTTTAATACAAACACAAAATGAAAAGCAGAACAAGCCAGAACCCAAAATATGGATTTGCAAGGTCAAACAAACAACAACCAGTCAAGCAAATCAAACCAACAGAAACCAACTACTGGTTCAAAACCAGTAAAAAACAAAAACAGAGGAAAAGTCTCTGTGTGTAAGAACATGCATGTGTATGTGTGTGTGTTTAGATGTGTGTGTGTGTCAAAAACTGACACACTTCATTTTTTGACAACATGAGCCAACAGTGGTGGTGTCTGTCAAAGAGGTGGAGCTCTGTCCTTCACCTGCAAGATTTCAGCAGGCAGCTCAGGTCTAGTTTTCTTCACTGTGCCACCATGATAAGTTTCCTCCTGAGAAGTTCTTGTCCAAGGTCATAGCTGGTAAAAGAATTGTCACAGTGATACTGGGACCCTGCAGTCCAGTCGTCATATCCAGGACCACACTGGACATGGCCGTCTTTGTTTGTTTTGTTGTTGTGCAATGTGAGAGAACCTGACAGACCATTTTATACCAAAGACAGGCTGTGTGTGTGTGTGTGTGTGTGTGTGTGTGTGTGTGTGTGTGTGTGTGTGTAACCATGTTAAATTCTTTTAAATAAATATGTTTCAACCTGCTATTATTTGTATGCTGTATGATTTCTGAAACCCAAGGCTAACTAAGGTGTACATACTGCAACCTAAAGTATGGTAATGAGGAGAATGATGAAAAATCCACAAGGTGATCAGAAAATAATAAATGTATTCAGGAAAACAAAACATCTCTGAACATGTGTGATTGAAATATGTCAGTGGGACTGGCAGAATCTGGCTTTACCACAAAGTGTCTCATCAAGAGATCTGTCACATGCGTCTGCTGTGGAGGGTCAATCTGTCCGTCCACATTCAGATCAATGATGCAACGACTCTGCTATGATCAAACTACTCAGGATGAAACAGACCAAAGTTGACATCAAGTAGCAACTCAGCAGCTGATCAACAGAGTCCTAAGAACCAATAGAGCCTGTTCATCGTCCCTGGGTGGGCTCGAACCACCAGCCTCTCTGTTAACCACCGAACGCACTGACCGATTGCGCCACAGAGACTCTGAGTCACCTGCTTTTCATGAAGAGTTTTCAGGCTAAATTTCAGAGTGTGAGGTCCACACGGCACATTTGAGGGAACATGAAGGACAGATGAGAGTCTGACTGTCATGGTGAAAGCCTTCAGCACTAGAACTGAAACAGCCCCCACAATCTTAACCCCCCCAGACCAAACATCATCGTCCAGCCTCCAACCAGAGGTCCATCAGTTATCATGGGAGCCACATGTGGAGTCTGGATTCTTTTCTAGAATGAGACGACAATGACAGTCCTGCCAAGTGACATCACTGACATGAATGGATGACTTCAGTCACGTGACTGAAGTGCTGTGGTTCTTCTGATGAAGGGCGGCATGATGTTTGCTGTCTCAGGCTCCACCAAATGTCCTCTTTAGGACGCCACAATGTGGCCTCTTCAGTGCTCCATCTTCCCTGCATCGGAGACACAAGGGTTTCTCCTGGTGCCGACCCGATCATCCTTCTACCGAGTGGTGCGGCGATGGATCCTCAGAGGACGCTGGGATCCTTCTTCTCATCAGTGCCACAGTTTTTCATGGAGGGAACAGCAGGAGCTTTTTAGTCATGTTTTGCTCGGTGTTTCCTGCTCAGAGCATCAGGATCTGTGACGCCATCTGGTGATAGTGGGTCATCATCTTGTTGTGTGATAGTGGATTCATTTATCTGCTATTTCAACACATTCAAGTTCATTATCCCTACATGTCAAAATACATTTGGTGTGGAGTTTTACTTTCTGGCCTCAATCATAATGTGTGCATTTATTCTTCATGAACATTTCTCAGCTTTGTAAGTTTATGATATTTTTTCTTCCTCTGTTTTCTATTCCATTGTTGTTGATGATTCTATTGCAGGTTTGAGTTCCCTGTTGACTGAAGCAGAAACAGGAACAAAAAGCTGGAGGTGGTCAGAGCTCCAAGTTGGGACGCTGATATTAAAGTAGGAGATGAACACATCCAGGTTAGCCATCACTCTCAGAACCTGCTACTTTACCTCTTCAGAATGTAGCAGCATAGCATAGCTTCCTCTCACCAGTTAGTGGCCCACTTTGATGTCTGGGATATGAGGTTAAAGGTTCTTTACAGCTCTGAATGAAGGGTTTATAAAGTGTTAACAATGCCATAAATAACACAAGCATTCAGTAATCCTTGATAAAGGGAGACTCACCATCAAGTTGGACCAGTTGAAGAACAAACAGACTTCTCCACTATCACATTTATTCTCACTGGTCCATACTTGGGGACCTCTGTACTAAATGGAGAGTTGAGGAAATGGGCTTGTTGTGGCCCTGCGGTCCACAGACCTCCTGTACAGTCACCAAGAACTGGCAGACACAATCGTGATGGAACCAATTATTTTAAAATGACAGTAACAAGTAAGAAATAAGGCATTACAGCTTTGAAGGAACTTGTCCAGCACTGGTTTGTGAGTGGGTGTTGTCCTGTATTGGCAGGAAAAACTCCTTGAAATGTCATGCAAGTTTTTTCTTCAAAAGAAATGTGTAAAACATTCAGTAACATCCAGGACCAAAGACAAGAGAGGGCAATGCTCCAGGAGTCTTTGATCTCTGAATTCTGTCTTTGATCTCTGAATTCTGTGCATTGATCTCTGAATTCTGTGCATTGATCTCCTGCTTCAGTCTTTGATCTCTGACTGATTCTAAACTAATCAAAGGATCACATCAGCATATTGGTCCAGTCTACAGATGGTGATTTTACCAAGTGCACTGCAGCAGTCCTTGTTGCTGTCTGCTGTTGTGTCACAGCAAAGTAAGGAAACAGCCTGACGGTCCTCAGGAGGAAATTCAACAACCTCCAAAGATGGAGGTGAATCTAGACCTGCTCGTGTTTACTGTCCTTGATGAACTTGGGCGGTACTCTGGTGCAGGGATGAGCTCATTGAGATGATCTGGGATCAGTCCTGATGTCAAATGGACAAAATGTTTTTTAAATCTCTAATGACTTGTTTTAACTGAACCTACTGGATCCTGTGGTGCCTGATGAGGAGACAACTTGGGTACAAAGTTGAAGACGAGGGTTTTTGGAGGGGAGATGATTTTTTTTCCAGTGTTGTCAATCAAAATAACTACAACGACATGATAGAATTTCTCAAAATGTCCTGACTAAGATGGATTCCAAACCAAATCAGCTGTCACAAGGGAAAGTCTGCATGTAAACACACACACACACACACACACACACACACACACACACACACACACACACACACACACACACACACACACACACACACACACACAACTGACATTCCCAGGGACTAAACCAAACCAATTCCTACTTAACCCTAAGCTCCACCTCAGTTCCAGATGAAACTGGTTGAACATGGAACCGTCCCACTTGGAACATGGAACCGTCCCACTTGGAACATTTCCATCACCTTCACCACCACTGGAGTATCAACAAAGATTTTGGTCAACACCAGAATGGTTGAGACAAGACAACATGCTACCAATCCTCTCTCTCTCCCTCATCATCAGCTGCTTCAGCCCTTGAAAGAAAACCTTTGACACATGGACCTACAGTAGGAGCAGATGTTGTTTCCTCTGGAACAGCAGTTTAACGTTGTTGGCAGGACTCGAACCTGCGCGGGGAGACCCCAATGGATTTCTAGTCCATCGCCTTAACCACTCGGCCACAACAACTACACTCCCATGAGCATGAGTAGAGGATTGATATTCAACAATTTATCTTCATTGACGCACAGTAGATTTTTTTTATATTCTCACACACACAAACTATTTGTGTGTGTGTGTGTGTGTGTGTGTGTGTGTGTGTGTGTGTGTGTCAGTGGTTTTGACTGAGTAATGAAGAGGAGGATTTCTCCATTTTTGTCGTCACTCTGCAACCAATTTTCAGTTTATCTCATAAGAATGAACAAACTTTGACATATTTCTTTCTTTTGTGTGTCAACAACTTTGGTCTTGAAAGCTCCTGACAAACACACCACATGTCACACACTCTACACTTTTAATCTGTTGAGAATGTAGACAAATTTATATATATTTGCTTAAACTGTAGTTAAATTTATACATACATTCACTTAAAATAGAGTGTAGGACACACAAGGCAGTTGTAATAAAGATGTTTCTGTGGCAGTTCCCAAAGAGGTAGGAAAGGTTCCAACACTGTATTTAGTTCATCAATGTACTTCTTTAGTGTTAGTAGCGGTACCGGGATCTCCTGCTTATGCATCCCAGGCAGAATCGATGACTTAGCTGCAAGTCACCTTATTTGACCTCTTGAACATCTGGAAGTAGTAAAAGGTGTTTTACAGAGGGGTCCCACAAATCTCCAAAGCACCAGGATTAGTTGGTGCCATTGTGACTCGAGGAAGGAACTTATAAATACTGGAGACAACACAGATCGACATTCCAAGATATAAGACAACAGAAAAACACTTACTATCAGCAGTGAAGCACAGACCAGACTGTTTACAGTGGACAGGTGAAAAGGTCACAACAGGGAATAGTGGGAGTGTAGCTCATGCTAGCATCACTCCCTCAAGCCAATTAAGTCAGAACAGAGTCCACAAGAATTTCCATGGTGGGATGAGGCCGTGAAAGATAAGAGCATGGCCGTAAATCGGAAAGAGGTTTTAATCTTCACAGCTGCAACAACATGGCCACGATGGACCAGAAGGGACTGGCATGGGGTCAGACAGAAGATCCTGCAACACACATGAAGATCAAAAATACACACTTGCACGCAGAAGCGATCACATAAGCACCTCCCTGTAACACATAAAAACTGGAGAAGGTAGTTAGATCGTTGGACTTCTTGCCCCAACGCCAGGGACGACGCATCTGAGTATGCTGACTCCAGCATAGGGGAAGACGATCTCCAGAGCTCTGTATTCTTTCCTGTTAATCTGAATAAATTCTTTTCAACCAACTGGAAGGTGTCCTCTCCAGATTTTGAACAGCGCAATACATATACTCTGTGGGTCCTTCTGATTGATTAATGATGACTTGTTGAAAAATTCCTACAAGAACATGAAACGTGCGGCCCCAGTGACCCTGCATGACATTTTTGTCCAATTTAAATTTTGATTCATGACCCAGAACCACTCAAAACCCCAGAAAAATAAAGGTTTTGGTGCATTAAAGACATAAATAGTAATGTTTCAAGGGGGCTGCATGCACAGCAAATTTCTGAGTGAAAAAATCTGGAGTTTGACACAAAGCAGTGAAGGAGTAAAAATTTTGGAGTTTATTCCCACATTGAGACTCCAGCTCGTGTTAACTGATACTCTTAAGCAGTGTGGGAAAAGTCGTACATTCACTGGGTGTTCAGGGCAGTGAATCACCTCCACCCCAGAGTTCATTCAACGTTTCTCTCGCTCCTACTTATACAGAGACAGGTACGTGAGCAATTGTACCTCTTAAACCGTTCTTAATGTTGATATGTTTCGATTTATGTACTATCAAACTGAATACTGGCCAGGACTAAGTGACTTGTAAGGAAGAACTTCAATTTTCCAACTCTTGCAGAACGTCATCAGTGAGGCAACTGGGTAAGCGAGCTTCTTCCAGTCGTGCTCATATTTCACGTATTAAATGAACACTGGCTCATGTCATTCCGTCTGGTGTCGTTAAAAAGTAGTTTTGCTAGCTTCACGTTCGGTTGTTTATTTTTTATTTCCTGCGCGTGTCGTTTTTAGACGAACTTCTGTCACAACATCGGACTGGACACGCCGCGGCTCGAAGGCTGCGTGACAGGACACCGGGGCCTTCACGAGAGGAACCTGACAGGTAACATTAACGCTTCACATTTACCACGAAAAGCTTTGACAAGCAACGCGACCGTGACGTACTGTAATTGTGAATCAAATGGTGAAAACACGGTCGGCTAGTCGTGCTAAATAATGTGATTAAATGCAGACTAAGCTAATGGAGAACACCAGTGGTAAGAGTGTGAAGGATCCTCCTCCTCCAGTCTAACAGATACACTGTCCATCACAAGCTTAAGCAGCCCAAGAAGCGACACAAGTGATGCTGGATATCAACTTGCTCACCCTGATATGGACAGCACCCGTGCAAGAAGTGTAAGTGTAGTGATTTACATACTTGACAGTTTGCTAGTTGGTTAGCGTAACTTAGGATGCAGATTAAACTCAGGGGCTACAGATCTTGAAAGCCTCATCCTAAATGATATTTTTTTGTGACAGATTGATGTTTCCTGAAGAAATGATCAGTACTTTTGGTCGCTAATTCTTATGATCTTTTTAAAAATCTATTCCAATTAGGTGGTGGAGCAGATTCCGAGCTCAAAGCCAGCAGGGATGACCGTGATTCAGGAGTATGAAGACACGGGGAGTTTGAAAGATTCAACTCGCCCATTAATGGTGAACATCATTGTGGCTCACATGCGTGAAAAGGAAGGGTAAGAAGCTTGATGCTGGTACCTAAATGTTCTTTTTTTCAATTCTACAATTCTACAATTTCATTTAGCAGAAGCTTTTGTCCAAAGCGACATACAACACAAGCAAGAATTTCGACCTAATTCAGGAAAAGTACATAGGAAGCGCTTCAGTGCTTCAGTTGTGATTTGGTCACAGGTACTGCCATCTAGTGGCAGAAGAAGTGTCGCCCCCCCCCCCCCCCCCCCTTTTCAGTGAAGGAAAGAATCTTTTCACAAACAATATTTATGTATTTTAGGAGAGCAGTAGCCAAAACAACCAAGGAGTTTCATGCTCTTGGGATTGTGTCACTCTTCCCATCTTTGAAGGATCCATACTCAAAAAAGGGATATGTGAGTTTGCATTGTAAATACAGTGTGAAATCCTGATCTTTTTCAGAATTTCACCATTTGCTTTCCTTTGAAACTTTAAAATGTCAGAACTCTAACCACAGATATTATTTCAGGAACATTTCTATGACATCCAGAGCAACACAGGTTTTCTTGAGTGGAGGGTGAAGACAGTTCAACGTCAGTCTAAAACTGCATCAACTTCCCACAACAAAGTGATGCGTAAAGGAGGTCCCACATCGTCAAGGACAGTTGGTCCCATTGATGACCAGCAATCAGGAGATGGCTGCACGGAAGCAATGTCTCATCTTCACCACACAACTGACTGTGACTTAGTCTTCCAGAAGATGAGAGAAACATTCCTCTATCGCCAACAGATGATCCATGATCCACAGCAGTCAGCAGACATTCTCCAAATGTTCCCTCGTTTCTTGGACACTAAAGGACTGGTAGGAAACAAATACGATTTGAATAATATTTCTTAAAATAAATTTTATTCAATTGATATGATTGTAATGGTTGTTCCCTCCGCTTTACATTAGATTTTGCAGGATTTCTTGCTGATGTTTGGATGAGAGATTTCATCCAGGTTCCTGGAAAAGTGGACCACCTGCTTTAAAGACAAGATCGTCCGAGAGGCCAGGAGCCTGAGACAGACACCTCTTCTGAAAAAACACCTCAACTCTGCCCTAAATGAAGAGTCTGACACTGCTGATGATGAGCCAGGTCGTATGTTGTTAAGGGTTTGTTTGCGATATCATAAGTTAGCATACATTTTTAAGCAAATGGGAGTACATCTGATTATTACTGTCGCCTGTTTTTCTTTTAAAATGTAGAGAAAGATATTCTTAGGTAAAATATATGTTGATTTTTGTCTGCAGAGTGGGACAGTGACATGGCCTCCCTTCTTGTCTTGCTGCATCTGCTTACACCTCAACCAGCTGGACGTAAGCGGCCAAAAAAGATCAGTGTTGCAGAGGCTGCAGATCATTTAGTTCTATTTCAGAAGGTTTGTAAAAGCCACGTGATCTTTTCCAGTATTTTGTAACATTTTTTTCTAGTTAACTGCTTATGTGACAGTGCTTCTCATTGTGTTTCAGGCGTGCCAGAGCTTGGAGGGCCACCTTACCACAGAGCGAAACCCCCAGCCATATCTTTTGGCCAGAGGAACCTCACGAGCACAGGTTTTCAGCTTCTACATAGTCTTGGATGGAAAGCTTCTTCCATGTCAGTCAAGTACATCTTTGGGTGCATTTGATGAGCCGTTCAAGTCTCATTTTGTTTTCAGTCTGAAATATGATGATGCTCTCTCCAGCCTGTACACATTTTTGCAGACTACACTGTACAACATTGACATTGACACAACAGAAGAAACTCCAAGAGTCAAAGAGTTAAGAGCAAAGTTGTTGAACAAGCAGTCGCTAAAATGCTGAGATGTTTCCTCTGTGCGTCATCCTTTGGTCCAGCTCTGCTCTTGCTCAGGCACCTCAAACTAATTCATGGAATGTATCCAGGGAAAAATTTAAGATGAAAATGTGGTCAAATAGGATGCTGCTTGCAGTTCTCAAGTTATTCTGGATTTAGAAGGCACCTCATCAAGATACATGCACCATTTGACAGTCCGTGTCTGACAGATCAGACCCCTGTCAGCCATGACACTGAAGAGCACGATAATTTGAAGTGCTTCAATGATGAAACCCCCTCTGCTTCATCACAACACCAAAATATTGAAGAAGGCTCCTCAGTGCCACTAAGCAGCAAGGACATGTGTGCATCAATTATTGCCAAACTTTTAGGAAGTGGTGTACCAAATACTGTCGTACTTTCTACCATTGAGAACTTGGAGACTTGTTGGAGACTTGCAAACTAATATACAGGAACAAGTGCTGAACTTCATACCAGCCACCAATCCCGCCAGATCGGCCATTGAAGAGTTGTTTAAACACACAGACAATCCTTTCAGCCATTTAAATTCAAATAGCAAGTTGGAAAAATATTTCACAGAAAAATGGGATATCATGCAAGCAGTTGAAAAGCGCCTAGGTGTAAGATTTGATACCAGACGAAACACCAAAACTGGAAACTAGGAGCAAGTTCCAATCATTGACAAATTGATCTGTATTCAATAGTTAAAACACTGCAGTTCATTTTCACAAATGAAAGTATTTGTGAATTGATGCAAAAATCTACTAGCTGTGACAAATATGAGGACTTGTGTGATGGAAGCTACTTCACAAATCATCCCCTGTTTTCAAGTGAAAAGTTTGCTCTCCAGTTGTACTTTGATGAATTGGAGTGCGCAAATCCGCCAGGTTCAAAAAAAGGTATCCATAAAGTTGTCTGTCTTTACTTCATTTTAAGGAATCTTCCACCCAGGGTGAATTCAGCCTTGATGAACATTCATCTGGTATCATTGTTCCATGCACAAGATGCTAAGAAATATGGTATTGATGAAATATTGAAACCCTTAGTAAGAGACCTGAAAATATTAGAAACAGCTGGAGTTGCTGTTCCATTTTCTGAAGTCTGTGTTCGTGGCACTCTTGCACAAATGACTGGTGATAACGTGGGTATGCACAGCATTCTTGGATTCATGGAGTCATTTAGTGCAAATCATTTCTGTGGATTTGTCAAAAGTCAGTTTTCTCAGAAGATGACCCGTGTTTGACTTTAAGATCTGCAGTTTTGAATGACCAACATTTTACTGCTTTGGAAAATGATCCAACAATAACCTCCTTATTTGGCATTAAGCGGAACAGCATTCTGAACACTTTGCAGTATTTCAGAAAATTATGCTGTTGACATCATGCATGACATTTTGGAGGGGGTTGGTCAATATGAGGCCAGGTTACTTTTTGAATACCTGATGAAACATTTCATCACTAAAGAAAGCCTGTTGAAGAGGATCTATGCTTTCAAGTATGGCTATTTGGAAAAGAAAAACAAGCCAACCAATGTTAAGCTTGACTGTGTGGGACATGGACTCGGATTAAACACATCCCAAACTCTGTGTTTGATCACAAACATACCCTTAATATTTGGTGACCTGGTACCAGAGGATGATTTGCACTGGCATTTGATGCTTTTGTTGCTGAACATTATTGACGTTGTGTTTTCATACTCGATCACTGAAGGGATGAGTGTGTATCTAAAGCATCTTATTATCGAACATCACCAACTCTTCAAAGAACTTTACTCATCAAAAACCTTGATCCCAAAACACCATTTCATGGTCCGCTGTCCTCGGTGCTTCCGAAAAATAGGACCACTTACTCATATCTGGACAATGAGATTCAAAGCTAAACATACATTTTTCAAGGACTGTGATAAGAACTTCAAGAATTTGACTGTCTCCCTTGCAAGAAAACATCAGTTTGCTGTAGCCTATCATTGGGAATGCTTGGCCTTAAAAGCAGTCAAGTCTGGTCCAATCAAAATGTGTTTACTTGAAACATCA
Organism: Aulostomus chinensis; assembly: GCF_037954235.1. Lineage (NCBI taxonomy): Eukaryota > Metazoa > Chordata > Actinopteri > Syngnathiformes > Aulostomidae > Aulostomus > Aulostomus chinensis. Next base: position 24,785,645 of record NC_141323.1, on the reverse strand, counting down.
AGATGTATCTGCATACCTTCACACTGACCCACAGTCCATTGTCAACCTGACAAACTGGGTAAAGTGTGATGGAGTTGAATATCATGTTGGCCTTTTTGTTTGCATAGGCACTGATGAAAACACGCCTTTGTTCAGCAAAATAACCACTATTATCTTGGATAAAGGTGAAGTGTTTTTTGTTCTGATGGAACATGAAACTTGTTTCCATGACCATTTTCTTGCTTTCCAAGTAAATGAAATCAACCCAAATAAGATTCTGGTTCTGGAAAGAAGGGCCTGAAGACACTTCAAAGCTTTTGATGGCCAAATGTCCTGTGGGTGTGATTCATGTTTTTATGTTGTGTCAGAGAGTTGTATTATTTGAAGTGTCAAAATGTTTGATAAAGGAAACTGAGTGGAATTGATCTTGACTTGTATGTACACGTGTTGAGCTTAATGATGAGTTGAACTGTTTACATTATGTCTGCAATCCTGCATTACAAGGAAGTCACATTTGTTAAATGTGTTCAATATGTCAAGGTTTTTGACAAAGTTTGCACTGGATGGATTTTCTCCAAAGAATTTGTAGAAATCTAGTTGAGATTATTTGTTGAAAAATTGAAATATGTTTTTGTGTAACATTTTGTTTTTTATTTGACTTACATTTTATAACACCGTTTTGCAACTGTTAAGCTGCCATTATAAGTGTCTTTTGATTTGAGGTTTTACCTTATTTTCTACTTGAAGAACGATGTTGTTGAACAAAGCTCATTGTTAGATAAATGATTTTACCAAAATATAACTTGGTTCACAAGTATGTATTCATGCAGCGAAGTGTTGCTGACCTAATGTCTCAATGTTTTAAATAAAGAGAGGCATTAAAGTAATTTATTTGGTGTATTTCATATTTATTTTACCTAAAAAAAACATTTTAGTGTCTTGAAATATTAACTCCATGAGTGTAAAATACAACACATATTAATAGTTGACTGTTAACACTGAAAAAGAGTTAACATAAATGTAACTAAATATAAGAGTTAATTGTACTCTGAATGGGAGTCATTTTTTAATTCCTGTACATGTTCAGTTTTAACTCCTGATAAGAGTTAAAAGATCAACTCTCAGAAAAGAGCGAATAAACTCTATGTGAGTTAAAATTCCAGTCTCCAACCTTGGCTGTTCTGAAACTCTTCTCCTGAATCACTCCTGAGCTGCAGTAAGAAAAAATACCAGTGCCCAACCAGATCAACTTCATGGTAAATGGACTCAATTTTATTTTTCTACCTTATCTGCACTCAAAGCGCTTTACCGTGTAATCTCATTCACACAGGCCTCAAATGCTAATCTTTTGTTATGTTAGTAGATTTTGTTTTGTTCGTTTACACATTGTCACTTTTTATATGACGTCAATAAAAATGTGTCAACATTGTATGATGTACAATCTACTAAGTGGGTATCAAGTGATGTTAAAACAACATTTTTTAGGGGTTTAAATCAGTACTTGAAGTAGCCACTGAATTCATATTTACTTCATCGCTTAAGTATCTTTAAAAAAATAAAATCAAATTGAGGTACAATCATTGCCCAGCAAAATACAGCTTACCTATTGAAAGGTGTTTTTATGTTTCATTTTAACTTCTCCCCAGTCCACTCCTCCCCCGTTGGATGGCACCAGAATGAAAATCAGATTTTATTCCTATTAATATCTACAAGTGTAAGCTACAACCTCTTACAGCTAAATGTTAAATCAATGGAAAAGTACATTCAAACTTCTGCCTTGACTCAGGTAGCTCCTTTCTCCCATGCCGATTCTCTCTCCTTCGCTGCTGCAGTGGTGCTCCAACTCCACTGTCATGAAATAACTTGTTATTTTGTTCTTGGCTGTCATGGTGACTCGTGGTATCGGGGCTCCATTGATGATGGCATTTTGTCGTGGTTGTGCACGTGTGCAACTCAAGGTGAACGTACTCACAGTTGATTGAAGCAACTCAGATCAGCTGTTCTGGAACCAGATACTCAGAGTTTCCCATCTCAGAGTGTCAACTCAGGAGTGATTGAGGAGAAGAGTTTCAGAACAGCCACAGTTGGGGGACTTCCATCCAGCCATCCATTTTCTTTACCTGTAAGGGAGTGGAAACAGTTCTGCAAAAATAACAAAAATAAACAGCATGTCGTGGTGGAAAATGGTGGATGAGAGGAATCAGAGGACTGAGTCTCAGGTGCCAGATGGGGGATCTCTTTATTCTTAGCGACGATCCCTCCTAGCAGTGCAGTTAAAGATGTCCTCCCACTGATACAGAATATGACATACCTTTTTATACTGTATTCAGGCTGTGTGTGTGTGTGTGTGTGTGTGTGTGTGTGTGTGTGTGTGTTTGTTTGTGTGATGTGATGGCCTTCACACTATCTTCAAGGACCAGAAAGGAATGGGACATTCCCCGATTACACTTATCTTGGACCTTGGCTGCCTGTGTGTGGCGTCTCTTTACCATGTGTATGTGTGGTGTACTTGCTTTCCCAGATGACTGCCATCTTTGTTATGGGGGTTGACATGTTGAAGTGTCAGCACAGGTCATAGCGATGAGACTTAACTCTCATTCTCCCACAAGTATTATTTCCACCTCATACTCCTGCATATATTCAAGTGAACAGGGAACACAAATTTATGCACAACTTCTCCTGTGTGTTCATCCACAGTCACTAAACAACAACCAAACCAAACAAAAGGGGGTTTGCGAGCATGGCGATCAGCTGTAGTTCACCATCTTATCCAGGTCACATGACTCAGGAGTAGCATGGCCGTCTGGCAACCAAAGGGTGGCTGGTTTGATCCTCATTTCCCCCGGTGACCATGTCAAAGTGTCCTTGAGTAAGAGACTGAACCCCTAATTGAGCATCAAAAGCAGCTCAGACCTGCTGCAGCTCAGCAGACCTCAGCCATTTTTAGGATGTCTCAATGATTCTCCTTCACGTGATTTTCATTCAGAAACAATAGAATTGTCAAATACCACAACAGTTTTCAGCTTGCTGGTAAACAGTACTTCAACTTCCATTCCACTTTGTAATGGCCGTGACTGATGTGTACTATATGCAGTACTAATCAAGTACAGCCCTGACTGATACTTTATCTCCAATGCTAGGAAGGATAAGAATGTTGAAATGGACCAAGCAGGAATAGAATCTCAAGTCATGTCAACTTTACTGAGCAGCACTCAGTTAATTTCAGGAAACACAAGACATTTTGACCACATGTCAATGAAGTAGTCAGCATCAGATACCATCAGATACCACCAGATACCATCAGATACCACCAGATACCATCAGATACCATCAGATACCACCAGATACCATCAGATACCACCAGATACCATCAGATACCATCAGATACCACCAGATACCATCAGATACCACCAGATACCATCAGATACCATCAGATGCCACCAGATACCACCAGATACCACCAGATACCACCAGATACCATCAGATACCATCAGATACCACCAGATACCATCAGATACCACCAGATACCATCAGATACCACCAGATACCATCAGATACCATCAGATACCACCAGATACCACCAGATACCATCAGATACCATCAGATACCACCAGATACCATCAGATACCATCAGATACCACCAGATACCATCAGATACCACCAGATACCACCAGATACCATCAGATACCACCAGATAACACCAGATACCATCAGATACCACCAGATACCATCAGATACCACCAGATACCATCAGATACCATCAGATACCATCAGATACCATCAGCTTATCAGCTCAGTGTGCATGAGGTCATGGTTGCTCATTGAAGAACCAGGGCTGCTCTCTCCACCAATCCACTGCCAACAAGCCAGACAAGTGGGACTGGCAACTGTTCTGCTCAGCAAGTTCATCTGGCATCATCATGACCTGCTCCTCTATCAGGGGCATCCACATTCTTCAATGTTGCCCTGAGTCAGCAGGAGCAGACGCTACCTTTAGGGGCCGAAGTGTTCACACGCAGAACCAGAACACAGCTACAGCTTTCTTTCATTTTCTGTCTCAAATACTTTACAAGTTTCAACTTGGTCCAAAACCTGCTCACCTCTCTGGGTGTCAAGTGTGTCTGCACCGTCTGACCAAACTTCATCAAATGTGTGAGTGTTATTTCCTCAAATCAACTCTGGGCAGTGTTGATTGCAAGAAGAAAAAAAAGTAGAAAAAAGTTCTGTCAAGTAACGTTAGAACCAAGCTCTGGACCAAAGTCTGGTGCTTTTTCAATTTTCAGTCAGTGAGTAATGTTCTATTCATTTATGTAACTCTATCTCACCTTGATACAGAGAGTTGTTTTTAATCTTTTAAATCATGTGACCATCATCATAACAGCTGTTGTCCTTGTTTTATCTGAAAACAAATTTATTCCTGATGAATTCCCACTGACTGTAGCAGATACTTGTCCTCATCTTTTCTTCCATGCTCTGTGTCCTGTATATGGTTATAATGATGCCCACATTTAAGGTGAATGACAGTTTCAGACATTGTTCTATTTTAAGCATTTAACGTTCAATCTTGTGCTTTACCAAAGAAATGTGTAATATTGGGTGCTGGTGTCTCACCTCTGACAGATGAGGTTTGTTGCAGAGCACCAGGAGTAATAAAGCACTACTTTCTCAACAGTTGACAGACAGTGCAGACTGTTTACGTACCTCCTACTATATGTTCCCCACAGAAACAAGGATCTCATAAAGATTCCTGTCAGACAATGTCAACACTCCACTTTCACTCATTGCTTCACAATAAATGATATTAAACATTGGTTACTTCTATTAAATATGAAGCCATCACTCAGCTGTTTACAATGAAGTTCATATCATGAAACAAGGTAAGTTCAAGTTTCAGTACTGTCTTTCGTAAAAATATAAATATCTTTTCAAATATAGAATAACTTTAAAAACAAAGTCGCCCCAACGTTTCTTTTGACAGCCCAAACGACTGAGACTAGTTTGATGAGATTTGGACGTGGAGGGGGGGCTGCGTGACGTCAAGGGTCAGAAATGTCTTTTTGAATGACTTCAAAGCAGGTTTAAATGGTTTGTAGTTCCATGGTGTTAATTCGGGTGTTGTTCTACCGCCTCAGTGCAGCTCAGGGGGCGGGGCTATTTCAGCAGTCACGCGCAGGAACTCTGGGCTGAGTTCCACTCTCCATCTCCACGCGCTGTTCTCTAAGATTCGCGGTGTCCAGAGGAAAACGCAGTGCCTGGAATATTCGGTTTAAAAAGAAAAAAAACGAAGTATATGAACTTCTACAGGTTCTAAAACTTTATATACGCCGCGTATAAAGCCTTAAGTAGCGAGTAAGGCGATTGATAAAGGCACCTGAAGCTGGTCGACTTTAGCTGAAGTTAATGCTAATGCTACCTGACATTCTTGCTAGTTTATGAACTTTAATGGCAGGAGAATGAAGGGAACTATGTTCTTTTTCTGTACTGCATCAAACATGGAGGTGAGTTTACTCTCATTTTGTGTATAAAATACTATCACAACATACAGACACAAGGTTTGATGAAACTTCACTCTTTGAGGACATTTTTTGTTGAATTTCTTTTTTTTTGGGCGGGGGGGGGGGGGGTGAATGTCCTGTATTATTTTGTTTAATTTGTGCTTCTCTTTTCCTGAGAGTTCATAGTGGCATTATCAGCTTGAGTCAGTAGAGGGCAGTATGCCCCATATTGTTGTTTAGTTTGATGTATCAAATTAATTTGACCTTGTCTGCTGCCTCTTGCAGGTTTCAACTTGAATGAGAAAGTTTTTTATTATCCACTAATATTGGTAATGGACAAGATACAAATTCATGATGTAACTGTGAACATTAAAAGCTGCTGAAGCAGTTCTTCATTTGAAACATTTTTAAACTTAATCCAGCTTTATCTTGTTAAATGCTTTCTTTCTGTAGTTAAAAAAAACAGTTGTGGATTCCCAGCGCAGCTGAACTTGACATTTTTGATGAGACTGAGGCAGCAGTGGAGGAAGACGTCCTCCTTGAACTCCTGGAGGCCAATCCAGACGTAGGTGATGAAGGCAGGAGTCATTATGAAGCTTTGCTGTTAACAAACAGTCAGAAACACATTTTCTCTGATGCAGCTTAACTTGACATGTTAATGAAATCTGGACTGCAGTGACAGAGTTGGGTCACATTTCTGTAACATGTTCAGTTATTAAATACAGGTTACTTGAAAGACTGAAAATGAAATCTCAATGATTTGAGCTACTTTGTGGAAAAATAACAAAATGGACGCAGCCATAAAAATGGAGTTTCACAAACATGTCTGTTTCTAGATTTGTCTCCTTTAGATCATTCAACACCATCTCCACTCACACAAACCTCATCACTTTGTCTTAAAAGTAGATTGAAAAACCTGGAGATGATGATGTCAGCAGTTTTACATTCTAGAACTTTGGGGATTTACTTTACAAGACTGAATACTTCAGAGTTCCCTCTGAAAAACTGGAGTTGTCAATATTGTAATATTTGGTTTGATAACTTTGTTACTGTCTAATGTAATGTGATGTAATGCTGTAGTACCTTGATTCATATTTTTAAGTCTGCTACAATGTTCAACTTGATCATCAAAGCAGATATGAAAATACAAAATAACAGTAATTAAAACCATCAGTCAATGAAAATGCCAGTTTGACAATGACTTGGATTCATAGGATGGGACACAAATTCAAAAAGAGTAAACCTTCTTCTTTATCAGTGTTTTTGTTTCACTGTTGTCCTTTGTATTTTTGTTGAACTTTAACAGGAGCGCTTCAATGATGGAAAAGGGGGCTGAATATTTCTGTTCTATCAGACAAAGTCCAGGAGTGCAGTAAAACAGCCAGTCAAGGAAGCAACGGTGCTTCAAGCAAAAGGACCAGAGATCAGCAGCCATGTTGCCTCAGCAGCTTGAAGGTGACTCTTGTAGGGAGACCATTTCATTTCTTGTTCACTCTCCTGATGAAGCTGATGTGTTTCAAAAGATCAAGTTAGGAAGCAGCAAAATGCACCGAGTGACCTCAAGTTAATTTTAGGTTGGAGGAGCGGAGCTCTGGTTCCGCTGGTATCAACCCGGTCCAGTGTTGTGGATTTCTCTCTCTTCTCTCCAACATTGTGGACCAGCAAAAGCAAGTTAAGAGCAAAAACAGGTTTCTATCAGGTCGTCTCTCTAAATGTTGCACGTCTGCTGATAAACGTCTCATGATTGTGGTTTGTCTCCACCGGCCTCCCCCCTCCTCTCTATCAGCCTCTGACTCTCACTCTCACCCAATGTCCTCCCCTTCCTCCTGCTTCTACGACTGAACAAAGATTTGTAGATTTGACACAAAAATACAAGCCTGTGGTGCAACGCTGCTTCTCACACAGAAATACATGGAAACACTTGGCCCTCAATCTGCTGGTCTGACCAACACATTCACTTGCAGGGTTCTTTTAACAGGCCTGAAATCACCAGTTCAGTTTCCCTGCTTTGAAATATGTGGTGACAATGTGTGAACATGACCAAGTTAAAGGTTGAAGTACTGCAGTTACTACAAGATAAGAAGTACCTGGAAGCCTCTTCAAGACATTCAAGCAAGTCCAGTTGCTTTTATCCTTTAAACTCAAATCTGATCCAGGATCAGTGAGTTGACACTCAGAACTATCATTAAAGTGAATTAGCTTTTTTCCTGTATGTTCTATTCATGATTCCTCTGGCAGGTTTGTGATTAATATTCCAGGAATGTGTGTCAGTTTTCAGTCTTTTTTTCCTGTTTCCTTCACAAAGATGGGGGATGAAGTCCTGAGTGACGATCAAGAAACTCCCTAAAAATGAGAAGTAACGACAGCAAGGAAATCACCTGAAGTCAGTAAAAGTGTCATTTTAATAAATGGATTTAAAAGTCAGATCAGAGATTTTGTCAGATTTTACTTTTATAAAATGCCTGGGAAAAGCTTGCTTTCATCCTGAGCTCAGGAGGGTTCACTGTTTTGTTGTGCAGTGTTGAGTTTTTGCCTCTGGAATGAAATTTCATTCTTATGTACACTGCTTGTTCTCTCTCTCACTCTCTCTCTCTCTCTCTCTCTCTCTCTCTCTCTCTCTCTCTCTCTCTCTCTCTCTCTCTCTCTCTCTCTCTCCTCTGACCTTCGTTAGCAGTCCAGTGAAACTCAGCTAATTTATCTGAGGACTTCACTTTGAAACCCTGTGTTTCAGACACGCTGTCGTCTGCCTCCTCAGATGCTGAAACTGTCAGAGGTCCTAAAAAATGTCTGGAGAATCATGGATGAGATTCACCTCTAGTAGGATTTAACAAAACATCTCTGTGTTGTTAAATGCAGTTGACATGAAATGTGTTAAGTTGGTCAGGCTTGTTTTATGAAGTACGTGTTGTTTTATATCAGGAAACAGGAGATGTGGTGCTGACAATCTGATGCGTCTGCAGCAGTGAAGGAGAGGAAACTGCTCATCTGATCAGAAGATCATGAGTGTCACAACGCTGATGTGGATGACGTGTCCGACCCTCAGCTTTATCTTTGTATCACTTCAGCACATCAGGAGCTGTTGACACGGACATGAAAAGCTGCACTTAAGAGTCCTGATGAGGAAATAAGAGTGAAGAAACTAGTAGCAGACGATCGGAGGAGCTTGACACTGGACATGGATGGCAGGGTGCTGCTGGTGCTGCTGGTGCTGCTGGTGCTGTGGAGCTCAGGTAGGCTTCCTGTTGGAGGTGTTGCTGATCTGCATGGTTCAGATAGACGTGTGTTTGAAACGGCTCAAATCAACTGGCTCATGTCCTGGAGGCAGCAGCTGCATTTCTGGATTGACTCCCTCACTGTTTGCTCCAGTCGGCCCTCAACTGCTCTGATGTTCTGTGTTCCGTATGTCAAGAAGTCAAATAAATGGACTGTTCTCCAGTTGTAGTGTGCTGGTACAAACACAGAAGTTCAATCACATGAGGTGGCTGAGCTGCTGCTAAACCCAGAGAGTGTCGGTCCTCCACAGTCTAACTAGTCTCAGCTTAGTTTCAGATCAACTTGAAAAATATTCTTTTAATTTACATGAAGCAGGAGAGACAAGATAACAGGAACGCTGAGAAAAGACTGAGTGTCAACAACTGAACCATGAAATAAGAGACAAGAATCAAAGACACTGAAGCCACATTTGCAGAAATTGTGTGTGTGTGTGTGTGTGTGTGTGTGTGTGTGTGTGTGTGTGTGTGTGTGTGTGTGTGTGTGTCTGTCTTTGGGGAGGGGGGTTAGAACCAGAAAAGACTTTATTGCCAATGTTGTGCGTTGAGGAGCGATTTGGTCAAAATTATAATTGTCAATAATTATGAATACAATTTTTGATTATTGAATGAAATACTAATTAAGATTGAATATTAATCAATCGGGGCACCACCCTGATGAGTTCAGGGAAACTAAAATGTTGACCAAATTTGTAAAAATTGTCAGTCTCAAACAGAGTTTATCCACTAAACAGTCAATATTCTGTAATCTCAACTAAACAGGGACAACTCTGATCTTAGAAGGGTGAGATCAGAGCGCTGCCTATCACTGAGACACGTGACCACAGTTTTGGACACAAAAGACACTGCGACTTCTCTCTTATGATTAAAAATGTTTATTAAACACAATGCATCAATCAATCAGCAACACGTTGGTATAACGATTCAATCTAACCAAACGATACAAAGTGATAACGTGTGTGTGTGTGTGTGTGTATGAGTGTCCCAAAGAGAGAAGGAGAAGGGGGGAACCTGGTTGCCTAGCAACCGGTCAGCATCAGCAGCAGAGGCTCACAGCTGAGGCTGGCTAGCCACTCGTTAGCAGCGTCGGGTGTGGAACCAAACGAAAGGAGGAAGCTGCTGATGGAAGTCACCAGCCGCTATTCCATCTCCTCCCAGTTCAACCCCCAGACCCAATGTCAGGGCGTCTGCTCATGACATATTTGTCTCATTTATTTATTATTCATTTATTCAAGTAGTTGAGCAATCGGACGGTTGAAAGTCATTTTGTGTGTTTTCTCTTTAAAGAGGACTGGACAAACTGGAAAGGGAGAGGCAGGAAATTGGAGGAAACAATGAACAAGATTAATTCATGAATTGAAATGCTAAAATTAAAAGAATTATCTGGGGGAAAAAGGAATAAACTAAAAATAATTTTAACAAATCAATAATTCATTAATAATGAGAGACTAATATTGTGTCAGTGTTGTGTGTAAATTGATGGTGTGTGTGTTGTGTTCATTATCTTTGTATCTCAATCATATTGATAATGAATGATGAATATCTATCATGGTAGGCTGATGAATGACATCTGAAGAAGATCATTGTAAAAAGAAATAGAATAAATGAATGGGTAGAGAAATAAATCCTACTTTAAGGCCTTTTAACATTTGTAATTGAGAACCTCTGGTTTCTATCATACAGAAATATCAATAAAATATAATTCCACAATAATTTTGTACAGCAAAGAATAAACAAACACATAGGAGACAAAGAGTGGAAATATGTAATTAATTACTATCACCATAATAAGAAAAACATTAACCATAGTTGTGATATTAATATAAAGGTGATGTCATCATTAACAACATTGTTAATGCCAGAACAATAATAGCAAGAGTAGTGATGAGAACCAGAAAACAGTGATGCCACAAAAACAGTGATAATAATAATAATGATAATAATAATAATTATAATAAGGAGAGAGAAGTGTCACATTTCATTAATAACTTGTGTTTGGTAATAATAATGGTGAATGAGGATAAATTGTTCATCTCTGGTTTGCTGTTCATATTTTTTCCTCCTCCACTTGCAGTGATTCCTCATACAGGATTTGTAGCATTTCTACTGTCAAAAAATATATAAACAAGCAAGTGGACGAGGAGAAAGAGACCAGAACATAGTTATAATGTCTGAAATAATAATATTATTAATAATAAAATAGAACAAAATATTGATTGAGTTGGAGTATTAATAATTTTTTTTTTTTTTTCACCTGTCCTGTTCAGTAGCTGAGGCAAGCAGCATCAGTGTTCCTGGTGCCTTGTTGTACTGAAGCAGTTTTATTCTGCATAGGAGGAATCTGATAAACTCCTCCTGTCGCCATTTATGTTTAATTTTATTAGGAATGGTGTTGGTTCATTGATGAAGCTACTGGACTGAGGCTCAGGAGTGGACAGGAAGAGAGAACAGGGACAGGACAGCGAAGACAAGGGGGAGGGGGGGAGACAAAAAAAACAACAACAGCAATAGCAGAAAACAACAACAACAAAAACACAAAAACAAACAAAGACAAAAAACAAATAAAAAACAAATAAACAAAGAAAAAGTAACAACAACAAAAGAAAAAGAAAGAGAAAAAAAACAAAAAACAATGGTTGCAGAATTTCCGGTGCAGGCTTACCATTTGGTTTAATATAATTTTAAGATAAATGTCTGAGTGTGTGTTTATGGGTCAGCTGTGCGCTCCATGCGTGTATGTGTGTATACGCGTGTGTACGTGTATGTGTATGTGCTACGGTTTATCTTGGATGCTGTGCGTAGCTGGCTGTAGCTGATGTGGGGGGCCAGGACATCGCACCCCCAGTCCAGGATGGCAGGTAGGTCAGGACCAGGTCACTAGAGCACCCCGAAATCCCCAGGACACGGGGAGCCCCAGGCCACCCCTCCCCCAGGAAACAGCCACAGGCCCAACCCATGCCAGGATCCATAGGAAAGCATAGGAGCAGCAACCCCCACCCGGAAGCAACCCACAGAGAGACGGGGCAGAGATGACCTCGGTCCCGCCGGGCACTCCCCCCCCCCACAGCATGAGCAGAGCCCAGGGGCACAGGGCCCCCCAGCCCAAGACCCGACCAGAGCCCCCCAAGGGGTCCGCCAGTGGCGAGGCCGACACCCACCCACACCCCACACCCAGGCGGGGCAGCCACAGCCCACCACAACGACCAGGCCCACCGCCCCCGAACAGAGCTATCCCCCCCACAACCCTCGATCCCCATCCCCTCTACTCATCCCCTGTTCTCCCCCTCCCCCCAGAGCAAGAGGGTTTCAGGCTATAGGGCACCACCAGCCAGCCAGCCGGGACCCCCCACTCCCCGGAAAGGTCCAGCCCACCCGCCGGGGTGAGCCGAAGGCACGCACGCCCAGGACCGCCACCCCTGGACAAAACAATCATACTCTCATCTTCCTCCATACAGGGGCTGAGAACACCATAGATGCTGATACGGTCCACGGCACCTCAGACTTAGTGAAACTGCCAGCGAGCAATCCACCGTACAGCAGCAGGGCCCATGACCAACCCCAGCCCAACCACCATGCCGGGAAGAGGACCCCCCCACCCCCCGAAGAGCCCCGGCCAGGCCCCCAGGCCCGCAATGGTGCAGTTAGCAAAGGAGGCAGCACTGGACCCACTCCCTGCCCCAGCTGCCCCCCCATCCCAACATGGTGCAGGGTGCGTGTTGTGCATGGGAATGTAGATGTGATGATGTGGATGATTAGAATGTGGTTAAAATTGGCGGAGGCACCCACGGCATGGGAGCCCCGCCGGTTGCAGACGGCAGAGTCTCCCAGTACATCCTCATGCACTCCCCCAAGCCCTAAATGTCTACGATGTGATTAAAATTGGGGGGTCCAGCCCCTCAAGGCCTAGTGATACATAAGATGTGATGTGATGGGACAGAGAGGCAAGGAGAGGGGCTGAGGAATGGGCCAGACCTACAGGGGGTCAGCTTCCAGACTGGCCCCGCTGACCACCCCGTCACCCCTGCAACCAGCCGACAGGGAGTCTAGCCTCCCTGGTCCAGAGGTCAGATTGGAGCACCAAGGGGCACTGTCCGGACATCCGGGCAGAGGGCCCACCACCGTGCAGTCAGAGGGCAGGTAGGGCCCAGGCCCCCAGTGCACAGCGGAACCCCCAGCCAGCAGCCCGTGGTCAGGGCCCCCAGTTCGATCAGCATCAAGGAGGTCAGCCCCAATCCTCAGACGTCCCCTAGCATCCTCCCTTTGTCCGGAGTGGCGGCAGTCCAGGACACCGCGCCAGGGCCCAGCCCGCCCGAGGGCGGGCCGAGGCTAGCAAACCCCTCCCAAATGTGGGTGCGACCCCCCCGGGGGAGCGGCAGGGCCCCAGGTCAGCAAGTCCCAGGCGCCAAGCAGTCCACCTCTACCTCACTCTCCAGCCCCTACCTCCCTCCCTGCCTCCCGACCCCCCTCCCCCTTACCCTCCTCCCTCTCTAACCCCACTTAACCTTCCTTCCCCACCCTCCTCCCATCGTCCGGGGGCAAATATGCCCCAGCCGCCACGGCAGGCCCCAGCACGCCCCGCCGGGGCCCGGGGACCGGGCGACCACAGCCCCCCACCGCAGGACCCCACTGGGGGACCGGCGCGAATCCCCGACAGCAGAGCACATGGCCCCCGACCCCCCCATGCCGGGTGGAGGCCCCGACCCAGCCCAAGGACCCCCAACCCCCAATCCCATAGGGTGCCGCCATGATAGGGGAAGCCGCCCCCACGCCCCCCACGTCGTCCCTCAACAGGCGAGACCCAAAGCTGCCCCAGAAGGCAGTAACCCCAGGCCCACCAGCACAGCGAGCCACCGGACACCCAAGGCAGCCAGCGTCCATAGCCACCCGCCCCGGGGCCAGAGCCACGAAGCCCAGCCCCCCCTAATCAAAACTATGTGATGGATTTAATTATCGGGGACCAGATTTGTTCGAACTCTGATGATCGACTTTCCTCCCAAGCAGACATTCTCTCCATGGAAATGTGGTCTCATAAAAGGTTTCTATATTGAGTAATGCTTAGGTTTTTCTTGGATTTCCAATTCATCAGGATGGCCTTCTTTGTGATGCTTAGAGCAGTGAGAAGCATGCAGGATTTGTTTACTTCCATATAAACATTAGTGAGGTCACCTAGCAGACAAAGTGAGGGGGAGATGGGGATGGGGTACCCTAACCACCGTGATAGGTCTTTACAAACCCTCTGCCAAAAATTGTTAACAGGTGTACAAAGCCATATAGCATGCAGATAGCAGTCCGGTGAGCCAGTCGCACAATATGGACAAATGTTTGTTTGTGTGAGGCCCATCTGGAACATCCTTTGTCCTGTGTAGTGTGTTCTGTGGAGAACCTTGTAATTTATTAATTGTAGGTTACCACTGCGAATCATTCTAAATGTGTTGGAGCAGATTTCTATCCAAAAGTTAGGGTGTGGGTTGATCGACAGATCTTTCTCCCATTTGGATGAAGGAATAGAGATTATAAGTTCTGTTGTTGAAACTGTTGAGTTAATTTTAGACAGTAGCTTAGGGGGTGAAATTTGTAAAAAATCTGTTATTCTAGGTGGAAGCTCTAAGTCTAACTGGGTAAGGTCAAACTGTGCCTGTATTATAGATTTGAGCTGAAGATATTCCAGAAATTTGTTTTTGTTGATACCATAATTTGCTGTAATTTGGTTAAATTCTATGAATTCTTTGTCTTGGAAGATATGCTCTAGATTTTTAATCCCTTTATTGGCCCATGCAGCAAAATGTATTGTTTTTTTATTTTGCAGGATGTCAGGATTGTTCCAGATAGGCGTGAGCCTGCAAGGGGTGTTCAAGAGCCCATTGCTTTTGAGAAATTCCCACCAGGCTATGAGGGTGTTGCTGATGCTAATGTACTTAAAGCAGCTGTGATGCTTGATAACAGGGCTGATAAAAGGGAGATCAGATATTTGGATTTCTTTGCAGAATGTTTGTTCAATATCGCGCCATGCTTGGTCTAATGAGTTTGGCTTTAACCATTTTAGTATGTATTGCAATCTATTGGCCAAGTAGTAATTATAAAAATTTGGTAGTTCCAAGCCACCATAGTCTTTACTCTTTTGTAAAGTCTTTAAGCTTATACGTGGTGGCTTAGCTTTCCAGAGAAATTTGGAGATGTTAGAGTCGAGTGTTTTGAACCAAGTCCGGGGAGGTTGGGTCGGAACCATCGAGAAAACATTGTTGATTTTTGGCAAGATCATCATTTTTACTGTTGCTCTTCTTCCCATAAGTGATATGGGTAGTGTGCGCCACCGGGTGAGGTCGTCCTCTATTTCTTTGATTAGGGCGGTATGATTTAGCCGTGTCAAGTCAGACAATTTGGCAGAGATGTTGATGCCCAGGTATTTAATGTTTCCTGGCCGTAGTGGTACGGCGAGCGTACTCTGGAAACCTGAGTTGATGGGAAGAACAGTTGACTTGCTCCAATTAATAGAGTAGTCAGAAATGGTTGAGAATTTGTCAATGAGTGCTATCGTTTCAGGGAGAGATGATTGTGCATTCCGTAGGAAAAGTAATACATCATCAGCATAAAGGCTTATCTTATGGATCACATTTGTAGTGTCAATTCCCTTGATGTTGTTGTTTTGCCGGACTGCAGCTGCGAGTTGCTCTATGAATATAGCAAAAAGGGAAGGGGAAAGTGGACAACCCTGTCTGGTTCCTCTTTGGAGAGAGAAGCTTGGAGAAGTTTGATCATTTGTTCTGACACAAGCACTGGCAGCGCGGTAAAATATTTTGATCCAGTTCACAAAGTTATCTCCAAACCCAAACTTTTGTAATGTGTTGAGGAGAAAGTTCCAATTTACCCTGTCGAATGCTTTTTCTGCATCTAGGGAGACAATTATGGCATCCTTGCTCTGATTCTTACAGTAGTCTATCAGGTTGATAAGTCTACGTGTGTTGTTGGTAGAGTGCCGTCCTTTAATAAACCCGGTCTGGTCAGGATGTATTATGTGAGGTGTTACTTTTTCAAGCCTTCTAGCGAGCGCCTTGCTGATGACTGTAATATCTGCATTTATAAGTGATATTGGACGATAGCTTGATGGAAGTGCTGGGTCTTTGTCTGGTTTAAGGAGAAGGCTAATAATCGCACGGTTCATGTTGGGTGGCATGGTCGAGGTTTCCTGTATTTCAGTGAACATTTTGTAAAATATTGGTGCAAGCTCAGGCCAGAACTCTTTGTAGAATTCTGCAGGAAAGCCATCTGGTCCCGGGGCTTTCTTGTTTGGCATATGTTTAAGGGCTTCTTGAAGTTCCTCGATAGAAATAGGTGACTCCAGAGCCATTATTTGGTCTTGATTTAATTTTGGCAAGTCAATTGTGCTTAGAAAGTTTTCAATGCAAGATTTGGATGGGTTAATCTCAGGTGAGTAAAGTTTTTTATGGAATTCCCTAAAAATGTAATTGATTTCTTCTGGGTCACAGGTTGTTTCCCCATTGGAGTCCTTAATGGAGGATGTTGTTGCTCTTTCTTTGTTCCGTTTTAGTTGGTTCGCTAAAAATCTGCTGGATTTATTGTTATGTTCAAAGTTCTCCAAGCGTAGTCTCTGCAGCTGAAATTGTGTTTTGATGTCGAGTAAATTATTTAGTTTTAATTCCCTTAATTCTCTCAGTAGGTGTTCCTCTTGGGAGGCGGCATAAGTTGTCTCCAAGGCTTTAATTTTTTCATTTAATTCTGTTTCGAGAGCTTTCTCCTGTTTTTTCTGATATGAAGAGTAAGATATTATTTTGCCCCGCATGACTGCTTTTGCCGCCTGCCATAGCACACAAGCTGAGATATCAGGCTGGTCATTTATCTCACAGAATATTGTCCATTCCTCCTTAAAGAATTTAATAAAATTGGGGTCCTTGAGCAATGATGTATTAAATCTCCATTGTTTAGAAAGCGGTGTTCTAGTTTTTTTTGTGAGTGTCAGAGTGACTGGTGCGTGGTCGCTAATGACAATGGGGTGAATCTTGGTGTCAAAGACATCCTTCACAATTGAGTTGCTAATTAAAAAGTGGTCCAAACGAGAGGAGGAGTGGTGCACTGGTTAGTAGTAGGTGTATTCCTTAAGCGTGGGGTGGTGTGAGCGCCAAGCATCGCAAAGACCGAAATCACTCATGTACTGCTTTATTATGTCGGATGATTGGCAGTTGCGCTGACTAGCTGCTCTACTGATTCTGTCCACTTGTGGGTTCAATACCAGGTTGAAGTGCCCTCCCACTATGAGTGCTGTGTCTGAGTGGGCTGAGAGTGCAGTGAAGAAGCTGTGGAAGAAGGAGGGGTCATCAACATTTGGACCATATATACTGGCCATGCATACCTCTGTGTTGTGTGTGGATATGGTGACTATTACAAACCTACCTTCTGGGTCTACAATGGTGTTTTTACAAGTGAACCTGACGTTTTTGTGAATCAGAATGGCTACGCCTCTTTGCTTGGTGTTATAACTCGCTGTGTATGTGTGCGGGAACTGTGGGCTTAACACTTGATTACCTGTTTTAGGTAGATGGGTTTCCTGTAATAGGACAATGTCTGCTTGTAAATTTTGTAGGTGTGTTCAAATTTTAAGCCGTTTTTCACGTGAGCCAATTCCACGTACATTCCAAGTGACAAACCGTAGTTTGTTCGTGTCTAAACTAATCTACTGAGTGTAAGTTGTAACAAGTAGGTGAGTGAGAGAGAGAATGTGTACCTGTATCTTTGTGCACGCGCGTGTGTGGTGGCGCCAGAGAGGATGAGAGTGCATGTGTGTGGCAAATGTAACAATATTATATCCCTGCACTACAAACCATATAAACATCACATTTAAAAATAACATGTAACACAGAACAACGAAAGGAAAGACAAAGGAGAGACATAAATACACATAAATACTCACAAAAATACACACTCGTGAGTAAACTCGGCATGTAGCAGTCTACCATGTGCGTTTTTATGTTTTAGGCTTAACACAGTATTGAAAGAGAAAGAAGAAAAAAAACAAAATTAAAAAAAAAAACAACGAATGAGAGAAACTGGTGTTACCTTAATCCATGACCTTCATCATGCTAATACAATTCTCGGCTGAATCCGGTGAGTTCCGGGTGGAGAGAGGAGACGCGCTTTAGCAGAGCCAAGGGGTGATCTCCGGATCACGGAACAACTGGCCGTTAACGTACAGTTTATCCACCGCGATGACAGCGCGGGATCCTCCGTTGATGAACCTCTTCCTTACAGGGAACAGGCGTTTGCGGCGCTCCAGCATCTCCTTAGGGAATTGATCGTTCACACTGAAGTCCGTTCCTCTCAGCTCCCTGCCCCGGCTCTTCACCAGCTCCTTCTGCTTGAAGTGCTCGAACTTCGCAATGATGGGTCTGGGCCGCCGGTTCTCTGGTCTCTTCCCTCCAAGGCGATGCACCCGGTGGAAGGTGATGTTCTTCACGGTCTCCATCGGAAGTTTCAGCTGTTTGTGGAGGAAGTCTTTGATGGACATCTCGGGGTCTTCCTCCGTCTGCTCAGGTATGCCGGAGAATACCAGGTTTTCCCGCATGCTCCTAGCTTGGATGTCGAGGATGGCCTCTGTCATCCGCTTGTTCTCCGCAGTAATCTCCGTCGCCCCCTCGGTGAGTGATTTAATGGAGGCTTTAAGGGCTTGATTTTCAGCGGCCAGTGAAGCCACCTGTTGCTGGCTAAATTCCAGCGACTCACGGAGAGCCTGGAACTCTGTGGAGGATTTCCACTAGAGAGAGTCTTGCATCGAAACTTGTCAGTTTTTTGTCTATTGATTCCAGAATGTCTCCGAAATCCTTATCGGGCGATGAGGGTGCGCTGGACGGTCGGCTTCTTTTAGGAAGTGGGGTCGTCGCGTTGTCCGTCTTGCCCATGACGAATAGGTGGTAGCACTCGTCGACGTACTCCTGCAGACTTTCCACTGTCTCTTCTTCCAGATCTATTTTGAGGATTGTTTGTGGATGAGAGAGTTGAAAATCTCTTTCCGTGGTTTGAGTTTCCGATTGATCTAACTGTGTGAATCGGCGTTTAAGGAGTTAGCTTGTTCTCGTATCTTCAGATGTGTGCCGCCATGTTGAATCACGCACAAGTGTGACGTTCACTCTGACATGCTCTCTCCTATGCCCTATCTCTAGAGTATTAATAATAATAACAATAATAATAAATTCATCATGCAGTAATTCTGCATTATTCAGAATCAATGGTATCCTTTTCAATGCTTTTGTTGTTATAACTATGATCAGTAGAAATGTTTCTAATACAGCAACAATAATATCAAATATAATATAATTATAATATTGTAATGAAAACAAATGTATGAACAAATAAAGACATTTTAATTAGAATAAAGGGTGAGTGGAGCTCGTGTGTGTGTGTGTGTGTGTTGAATGTGTTGGGTGTTTGTGTGTTCAATGTCACTTTGAGGGTTGGAGGTCAGGCATCTCAGAGGTTCATTTATTGATGGTAGTGGACCAGGTTTTACTGAAGTTGGTGGTTTCATGGTTGATGGATGCAGACATTTTTCCAGGGATTTCTGCTCAGCAGCTTCTTCCACTGTAGGATGTTGAGGTTGTTTGGAGGTTTCCAGTCTAACAGGATGGACTTCTGGGTGATAGTGAGTGCTGGAGGGGAATGCTGGAAGATGGATGATGGAATGGTCGTTGCCTCCTGGCTCCAGTTTGAACTCTTCTCCAGTACGACCTCCATCATTTTTCTGTCCTCAGTAACTGTGATAATTGTGTGTACGTGTGAGCATTTGACACCAGAAAAGACCACTGAGGCAGGTTCACTGGTCACCAGCACCTCTCCTCTCCTGTGACAGGTCTCCTGCTCCTCTCCTCCTCCACTGAGGGAGGGGGGAGGGGGGGCACAGCTCCCTTCTATTTCCTTTAAGTTGGCTCATAGCACCATAATTGAAAAGGTCCTGGAAACTCATCATGACACAGTTGTTAATCCAGGTCTGAGTGAACATGACCCTCTCAGAGTCTTGATACTCCAGTCTGGAATTTCAGTTTCTTTTTGGAGTCCTTTCTCAATAAACCCATCATGATACTGGTCCTCTTTGGTGATGTAACAGACTTAAATACTCTTGTAACTGTCATGTCCATGCATGTAGTGGTGTTCTTTGTTTGCCATGTGTCTATGTTGTGTCATGACGTCCTGTTTTATTTTGAAATTTAACTATCCTCCCAGTTTCTGGTAACTTCCACTTCCCCGTGGTGGATTTCCCACCAGTCTGATTGTCTTCCCCACCCCGACTGTGTCCTCCTGTTTCCATCACCTCATGAGTTTATGTCGTCTGCATTTCTCTTTGTCTGGTGCGAGTTTGTCTTTTCCGTCAGTTCCAAACGTGCTATGTCATTTAATGCCTCATCAAGTTTGTGTTTTTGTTGAAACTTTGTCTAGTCAGGTTTTGTTTCCATGCCATGCTCCTTACCTGATCTAACTTTGAGTTTCTTTGTCACTTTGTCTAGTCAGGTTCTCCTCAGTCGAGTGAGTTTGAGTTTTTGTAGTTTAGGCTTTTTTCCTCATAAGAGTGGTTTTGATTTGTACTTTAGTTATAAACTTTCTTCATCTGGCACCTTGCCTGGGAGTCGTGGCTTTGGGTTCTCGTCCAAGCTCAATTCATGACAGGAACAGAGATAAAGTGTGCACTTGATTTATTAGGTGGTACATAATTATTGAAGTGGTAAAATTGTTAAAATGTCAATAATCATATCATAAATCAAAATAATTCTTGGATAATATATCCTGGGAGACATGGTTGTGCAGTGGTCAGCACTGTTACCTCACAGCGAAAAGGTTCCAGGTTTGAGCCCAAACTTGAGCACAGGATCTTTCTGTGTGGAGTCTGCATGTTCTCCCTGTGTCTGTGTGGGTTCTCTCTGGTACTCCAGCTTCCTCCCACAGTCCAAAGACATCAAGAGGGGATGAGGCTGATTGATACTCTAAATTGACTGTAGGTGTGGCTGTGAGTGTGAATGGTTGTCTGTCTCTATGTGTTGGCCCTGTGATGGACTGACAACTCGTCCAGGTTGAACCTGGCCTCTCACAGGAAGGCTGCTGTGATAGGCTCCAGCCCCCCGGCACCCCTAACAAGATAAGAGGTACGAAATTGATGGGATACATCAACTAACATAACGTGTTACTGTGACAGGCCTAATATACACTCGTAATTTTAGGAGGTGCACTTGTTCACCTGGTGCAATAAAAACATTTTCCACTGAATACGTACAAATAGCCTCGATGATGTATATTAAACATCAATTATAGATTCAAATTTGTCATTGTTCAGAGTACAAGTACTGACATGCAGCTAGCATCCAACCAGAAGTGCAAATCAACTGGAACGTGCAGATGAATCCAAGTATAAATGTGGAATAATGTTGTATTATACAGTTTAGGCAGGAGTGTCATGAGAATCACACCATTAACTTGCTGTGTACATGAGGTTAGATCACATATAAACAAAGCTAGTATGTTTACTTCAAACCAGAGGTGCTGCCTGGAAACGTAGCATCAGTTTTTATGTATTTAGCTGCTTCTCAAGGACATTTTCTTCTCCCTCCCTGTCGGTTCCACAGTTTTCCAATTGCAGTACTTTTGAGTCCCAAAATGCTGAGGCAGGTGAAGGAAAAGTGCTCTCACTTGACTGGACCTGCAGTGAGCAGTAGAAAGTAAAATGTAAAACTCATCCAGGGAGGCCAATTAGAGGTTGGAGTTTTTGGACCAGCAGAGCCTCCATTCTGGGCTCAGGTGTTCCAGTGTGAGGGCCATGAATCTTCCCTCCTGGACTGTGGCCGCTCAGGGTCTGGAAACACCTGCTCACCTGGCAGATCAGTTGGACTCATCTGCTCAGGTGGAGCTTTGGTTCAGGTCCTCCTCCGTCCTGTTGCATATTCATGTATTAATGATCCTCTTGTCTCTGCTCAGATGCTGATGATGTCAGGTTGGTGGGAGGAGCAAACCACTGTGCTGGTAGACTGGAGGTGAAACACCTGGGAGAGTGGAGAGCAGCAGAGACAGACTGGTCCTGGAGCCTGAAGGAAACAGCTGTGATATGTAGATGGCTGGACTGTGGTTCTGCTGTCTCAACACAGCAGAGAGACGAGTCCTCAGAACGACTCATGTGGTTCATCTACTCTGAGTGTGTTCAGTCTACACCAACACTGAAGGAGTGTGTGAGATCATGGAACTCTTCTGGTTCCACCATCCAGGAAATCACCTGCTCAGGTAACATCATTGACACTAACAGTCATGTTACTGAGATCCAGGACAAGTTGACTTTGGCTGTTTTCATGAACACAAATGTTCCTCTATGATTCTGACAATAACATAACAATTTTTTTAACCTTCATCTCACCAGAAGACTCTCACTGTGTGTTTTCTCAATCGCATACTTCTATACTGCATACTTAAAATTTTGATTCTACTCAACTCAAAATGGAAAAAAGTATGGATAGTTTTCAAAAATTGAGAAAGCAAAAGTTCCCGGATGACGTACTCCAATCAGTTAAGATTTTGAGTGTGCAACTGTGGACACTTGCTGTGGTGAGAGTCGGCCAACACTGACTTGTATAGAGTCATCTTTACATGAAATAACAGGGACAAGTAGGAAATTCTGTGTGGACACGGGTTTGAAAAGATAAAATAACTTGTCACCAAAATGTTGTGCTAAATAAATCACACCATTAAACTCTACAGACCGTTGCTTCTTCAGCCAGTAGAAGGAGGACATCGTGTTGTTGGTGCCTATTGTGGCGTAACAATGTGCGATGACCCTCCATTTTGCTTTTTTACTGCTTCAGAAATTGACAAACAAGCACAGGCAAAAGGAGGCGGTAATTAGCTGATGCTGATGCGGTGCTCGCCAGT
Organism: Aulostomus chinensis; assembly: GCF_037954235.1. Taxonomy (NCBI): domain Eukaryota; kingdom Metazoa; phylum Chordata; class Actinopteri; order Syngnathiformes; family Aulostomidae; genus Aulostomus; species Aulostomus chinensis. The sequence continues at coordinate 24,762,994 of NC_141323.1, read as the reverse complement.
CACAAATCTGTGTAGAAGAAGAAGACATCACGTCATCATTTTGAAGAGTGCACCGCACGGCAGGATGTGGTTTGGGACAGCACTGCACCCTCGAAACACGCGCACTGCGCGATTGAGTACATACTTTGCTTAGAATACTCAGTTTGAAAATTTTACATATCCAGTGTGGAAGTATGTGATTTGGTACACAGTAATGCAGTCATGTTACTGTGATCCAGTACAAGTGACTTTGTTTTTTTTACATGTACACAAATATTCACAAAACTCCAGTGTTTTTATTTTTTACCTTCATTTAGTCCAAGGAAACTCACTGAGAGTGACTCACATTTGCAGGAGCACCCTGATCACATTCACAGTCATAGAACAGCAGCTGCTCAGTACCACCTCTGAGAGCCTTGCTCAAGGGCATCTTGGTGGTGTTAATGAGTGTGGCTGCTTCTTCCTACCAGTCTTGAGGATTGAACCAACAACCTTTTAGTTTCAAGTTCACTTCTCTGTCCTTCAGGCCAGTGGTTGTCTAACTCTTGAAGCAAGTACCTCCATGATGAGCATGGAACAGTGTCATAGCGCCTCTGTTCAGCTGCATCAGAGGTGGACAGCATGTTTTCTCAGAGTCAGAGTGAGTCAGAGGCCAACCATCAGACAACCATAGAGAAACATGAAACACTGGAATATTTTATGAATCTGAACTTGTTTTCAAGTGTGTGTGTCAATCTGGTGAACTCTGAGGTTCCAGTGAAAAGATCCACTTGTTGCCAATTACTGCTATAAATGATGCATTGATCACTGATGAAATACAGTAAATTATATTAGAAATAGTGTTTGAGAATATTTGAAAGTAAGGAGCTGGGCAGTGTCTTTGGTATCAGTGCTCTGATGCAGCAGTCAGCTGGAGCCTCTGTTGGAATCACCTTTGATAGCAATACACACTGAGCACAGGTTCCAATAGAAGACCCAGTGTGTGCTGCTCAGGGTCCAGCACAGGTAGGCCAACACACTGTTGCTGTTTGACTGAGATGCACACCAGACAGTTGTAGAATCACACACATCAGAATGTATCTTAGCATCAATCAGGGAAACGCTGGCTCTGGTTCTTCTGTGGAGGCGAGCAGCAGTGACGTGAGTTCATCCTCAGGACAACACAGGAGTTGGGAATCATTCAGCTCCTCCAGGAGCTGTGGCCTCATGACGATCTCTTCCAGGGTTTTCACTCTGAACAACGCCAGGGCCGTCTTTTCCTTCATCACCATTGTTATGATTTGCAGTTCCCTCCTGTCAGATCACCTGCTATTGAGCTGCTGGTGTAGCAGATGTTTGTTTTTATTTCCTGACACTCTGACTATTTCCCGTTCATCAGACTGAAAGCCTGAGGGTAGAAACTGTTTTTAGCCTGGTGGTCTCAGCATCCAGGGCTCTGTAGCATCTTCCAGAGGGGAGGGGATCAAACAGTTTGTGACTGGGGTGTGATGGGTCAGCAGAGATGGTGCCTGTCCGTTTCCTGACCCTGGACCGATAAAGGTCCTGGATGACAGGCAGGTCAGCCCTCATTATTCTCTCTGCTGACCCGATTGTTCGTTGCAGTCTGATCCTGTCTTGTTTGGTGGCCGATCCAAACCAGAGTGATGGCTGTGAACAGGACAGACTGAATGATTGCAGTATAGAAGATGATCAGCAGCTCCTGTGGCAGGTTCAACTTCCTGAGCTGTCACAGGAAGTCCAACCTCTGCTGAGCTTTTTTTCTGGACAGTGTCCATGTTAGAGGTGGACTTCAGGTTCTTGGAGATTGTGGTTCCCAGGAACTTGAACATGTCCTCAGGAGACACTGTGTTGTTGAGGATGGTGAGGGGGGAGAGTGTGGGTGGGCTTCTCCTGAAGTCCACTGTCATCTCCACATTCTTGAGCAGGTTCAGCTCCAGGTGGTTCAGACTGCCCCAGTGGACCAGCTGCTCCACCTCCTGTCTGAAAGCAGACTTGGAACCATCCTTGATTGATACAGATATGTATTTTTTTTCAAAATTGTTTGCTATTTTTTCTATAGTATTCATTGTTTCAAAACAATTTTGACTTGTTTAACTTTCCAAAAGATATTTGGGTTTTCCACAGTTTGAGAATCACTACTTTAGGCTGCCACTGCTAGGATCTGAAAATGGTGGTGATGATAACGTAAACTAGAGATTCCAGTTGTGTTCTCTGGTATCCACATGTGGGATATTAGATGGTTTAGGGAGGAAAGAGCAGGAATCATGATTCCCAGCTTCAATAATCACATGAATTATTTCAAAGAGGATAAATTCCTTCCAATTCTATATTTTCCTTCTCACTCTCAGGATAAATTCCTTGGAAATCTGTGTTTTCCTGTCTCATTTCCAGGGTTTGCTAGTTAACATGTCAGAGGCATGAACAGGTGAGTTCATGTTAACATGAATTCATTCTCATCATGAATCTGCCTCTTGTTGTCTTTCTCAGAGTCTGTCAGGCTGGTGGACGGGTCGAACCTTTGCTCTGGCAGACTGGAGGTGAAATCTAACCAGCTATGGTCCTCGGTGTGTGAAGAGGACTTTGACATGCAGGATGCAGAGGTGCTGTGTGGAGAGCTGAGATGTGGGACACCTTCAGTCCTGGAGGGGGGACTTTTTGGACCAGCAGAGTCTCCATTCTGGACTCAGGCGTTCCAGTGTGAGGGCCATGAATCTTCCCTCCTGGACTGTGGACGCTCAGGGTCTGGAAACACCTGCTCACCTGGCAAATCAGTTGGACTCATCTGCTCAGGTGGAGCTTTGGTTCAGGTCCTCCTCCGTCCTGTTGCATATTCATGTATTAATGATGCTCTTGTCTCTGCTCAGATGCTGATGATGTCAGGTTGGTGGGAGGAGCAAACCACTGTGCTGGTAGACTGGAGGTGAAACACCTGGGAGAGTGGAGAGCAGCAAAGACAGACTGGTCCTGGACCCTGAAGGAAACAGCTGTGATATGTAGATGGCTGGACTGTGGTTCTGCTGTCTCAACACAGCAGAGAGACGAGTCCTCAGAAAGACTCGTGTGGTTCATCAACTCTGAGTGTGTTCAGTCTCCATCAACACTGAAGGAGTGTGTGAGATCATGGAACTCTCCTGGTTCCACCATCCAGGAAATCACCTGCTCAGGTAACATTATTGACACTAACAGTCATGTGACTGAGATCCAGGACAAGTTGACTTTGGCTGTTTACATGAACACAAATATTCCTCTGTTATTCTGACAATGATGATATTCCATTTTTAACCTTTATTTAACCAAAGGAAACTCCCTGAGTGACTCACATTTGCAGCAGCACTCTGATAATGTTCATTATCACATAAAACAAGCTGCTCAGTTCAGCCACTGAGGGCCTTGCTCAAGGGCCCCATGGTGGTGGTAGTGAGGGAGGCAGCAGTGCTGCTTGTAGCTCAATCCTGGTGAGACAAAGGTGAAGTGTACTGATGTTTCCAGTAGCTTTTTAATCTGTTCAGCTTTCAGTTGTATTTTAACAGAATTTACTGTCTCTCTGTTTCATTTTTGTCTTCAGAAAAAAACCTTCAGAGCTAAAAGACTGATAAATGAAATAAATGTATCTCTTAGAAAAACAACAATTTTAAACGTCAGATGTGCAACATGAACAATCTACACAACAACGAACCACAAAAATTAGTCATGTTCACCCATAGTGTGCTCATGTGGTGAGGTAGAGAAGCTAACAAGACTGAGAAACAGATGTGACCAAAGCTCATGGTTTTAGACTCCATTGGTTTCCATCAGTCTGCAGGTGAGCCCACTCACTGTCTCAGTCACACCCTCAACCTCGTCCTGTCGTATGGAATTGAAGCCGAATATCAAGTTGTATTTCCACAGAACTCTTTTTAATCTTTAAATTGTGCATGTTTTATGTATTTATTTATTTATTTTTAAACTGTTGTACGGCGACCTTGAGTGCCTTGAAAGGCGCCTTATAAATAAAATGTATTATTATTATTATTATTATTATTATTATTATTATTATTATTAATCCCCGTCCCAATCTGTCCATCAGTCTCTTCCACTTTCTCTCTGTCTTTATCTCTGTCCCTCTCTTTCCTTCTGTTTATCTGTCTTCCTCCCTTTTCTGTCTTGTCCTGCTCTCCTGCTCTCTTTCCCCCTGCTATTCAAAGCAGAAGGCCGTTCCTGTTGAGCCTGGATCTGCTCGACGTTCCTGCCTGTTAAATGGAAGGCTTTTGTCACTGCTTTTGTGCCTGCTGATGGAGAATTGTTGGGTGTAGATTCATTGAAGAAGTTTGGTGCTGGACCTGCTGTACTTGTAAAGTGTCATGAGATAACTTTTGTAGTGATTTGGCTCAATACAAATAAAAGTGACTTGACTTGACTGATGTCAGCATAGCCTTTACCTCAACACACAGATACAAAAACCCCACCCAAAACACAGAACATGGCATCAAACAGATCAATGACAGAAGACCTTCTTCTCATTCCAACTTGGGGCTTCAAAGTTTTGAATGATTCCTACATGTTAGGAGCCTCTACTAAAAAAGGCCTTAAGAAAATAAAAGCTCACAGACTTTAACCTCAATAACAGCCGATCAGATTCATTTACACTCTTTCTTCCTGCCTCTCCTGATGATTGAACTGACAACCCTCCCATCACAAGTTCACTTCTCTATGTGGTCAGGATGCTGATGTAAACCAGAGATTCCAGTTGAGTTCTCTGATTTAGAAATATGGGATATTAAATCCAGGGATATTAGGTACAGTGAGAAATGAGCAGGAATATTGTTTCCAGTTTCAACAATCACATGAATTTTTCCAAGGAGGATAAATTCCTTGGGAATCTGTTTTCCTGTCTCATTTACAGGATTTGCTAGTTAACATGTCAGAGGCATGAACAGGTGAGTTCATATTGACATGAATTCATTCTCATCATGAATCTTCCTCTTGTTGTCTTTGTCAGAGTCTGTCAGGCTGGTGGACGGGTCGAACCTTTGCTCTGGCAGACTGGAGGTGAAGTCTAACCAGCTGTGGTCCTCGGTGTGTGAAGAGGACTTTGACATGCAGGATGCAGAGGTGCTGTGTGGAGAGCTGAGATGTGGGACACCTTCAGTCCTGGAGGGGGGACTTTTTGGACCAGCAGAGTCTCCATTCTGGACTCAAGTGTTCCAGTGTGAGGGCCATGAATCTTCCCTCCTGGACTGTGGACGCTCAGGGTCTGGAAACACCTGCTCACCTGGCAAATCAGTTGGACTCATCTGCTCAGGTGGAGCTTTGGTTCAGGTCCTCCTCCGTCCTGTTGCATATTCATGTATTAATGATGCTCTTGTCTCTGCTCAGATGCTGATGATGTCAGGTTGGTGGGAGGAGCAAACCACTGTGCTGGTAGACTGGAGGTAAAACACCTGGGAGAGTGGAGAGCAGCAGAGACAGACTGGTCCTGGACCCTGAAGGAAACAGCTGGGATATGTAGACGGCTGGACTGTGGTTCTGCTGTCTCAACACAGCAGAGAGACAAGTCCTCAGAACGACTCATGTGGTTCATCAACTCTGAGTGTGTTCAGTCTCCATCAACACTGAAGGAGTGTGTGAGATCACGGAACTCTCCTGGTTCCACCATCCAGGAAATCACCTGCTCAGGTAACATTATTGACACTAACAGTCATGTGACTGAGATCCAGGACAAGTTGTCTTTGGCTGTTTACATGAACACAAATATTCTTCTATTATTCTGACAATGATGATATTCCATTTTTTAACCTTTATTTAACCAGAAGAAACTCCCTGAGTGACTCACATTTGCAGCACCACTCTGATAATGTTCACAAAAACACAAAACAAGCTGCTCAGTTCAGCCACTGAGGGCCTTGCTCAAGGGCACCTCAGTGGTTTTCATGAGGGAGGCAGCAGTGCTGCTTGTAGCTAAATCCTGGCCAGACAAAGGTGAAGTGTACTGATGTTTCCAGTAGCTTTTGAATCTGTTCAGCACTCAGCAGTATTTTAACATAATTTACTGTCTGTTTCATCCTTTTCTTCAGGAAAAACCCTCAAGTGCTAAAAGACAGATAAATGAAATTAGCTTTTTTTTAAACGTCAGATCTGCAACATAAACAATCTTCACAACAACGAACCACAAAAATTAGTCATGTTCACCCATAGTGTGCTCATGTGGTGAGGTAGAGAAGCTAACAAGACTGAGAAACAGTTGTGAGAGAAGCTCCTGTTAGCATAGCCTTCATCTCAACACTCAATCAAGTTCACTAATTCCCATAAATTGACATCAAACAAATGAACCACAGAATTCCTTGTTCCAGTTCCAGCCAGGAGCTTCAAAATGCTGCCTGCCAGATGTGCAGGAACTTAACTGGACGCTCTTCAATATAAAAGCTTCAACTCCTGAGAATTGCCTTTACAAAATAAAAGCCCACGGGAAATTTTCCCTCAGAAATGGACCGACATTAGAGTCATTTACACTGCTTCTTCCTGCAAATCCTGAGGATTGAACCAGCAACCTTCCAATCACAAGGCAATTTTCTTTCCTTTTCGTAACATGTCAATGTTGGGGGTTGAGGATGGTGTGGGAGACCCAAATGCAGACAATTTTGGGAGGTGCACAAAAGAGGTTTATTGAAGCTGGGTGACTGGGGGCTGGACGTGGCGTGAGGGCGGAGGCTTGAGACGTGGCGTGAGGGCGGAGACGTGGCGTGAGGGCGGAGACAAGACGTGAGGCTGGAGGCTTGACCGGTGACTGATGAACTTGACAGTATACAAGACAGAACAATCAGCGACATCATCAATAACAACAACGACAACAACAATGACCCAACAACCTAACAGGGGAAAACACACGGGTTAAATACGAGAGGGGAAACAAGACACAGGTGGTGCAATCAACCAGGTGAGACACATGAGGGAATCACAGGAGGGAGATCAGGAAGACGGGACATGACTACAAAATAAAACAGGAAGCACGAGACAGGGATTGTGACATAACCAGTGCTCAATTTTGCAAGGGTCCAGAAGGTGATGAAAACCAGAGATTCCAGTTGTGTTCTCTGATTGACACATGTGGGATATTAGATGATATAAGATCATCAGGGCGGCTCTATGGGGAAGCAAGATCTGTCTCAAACAAATGTCCTGCCCCCTCAAATCAAAATTTTAGAAGTTAAAAAAAACACATTTTGATATACAGACAAGATTGATATATTATGAGTTGACAAAATTATCTGCAGTAGCGGAAAAAATGCAAAAAAAAGTGCGTGATACAGTCTCAGCTTCCTCTCATCTCCCTGTCACTCAGCTGCACGCACATCTGTATTTGTAGAGTCAACTGAGGACCAGCCCGTTGTTCTTCTCACTGTTTGACTCTGTAAGAGAAGTGTTTCTTTCTGGATCCCACAAGCACCACAGTGAGCTGGTCTGCTGCATGGAGCCAACAAAGACCTTCAATGTTGTTGGTTGTCGAGATCTGGATGAATGTTTTATTTTATTCTTTATTTTATTTATTTATTTATTTTCTATTGATCGGTTTTGTTTTTCGAGACGTGGTGAAGGGATTTTTATTTAATAACCTGGCCTACCCTTTTTGTTTTGTTAATATTGGCAATCGTGACAAGTGTTATTGTTGGGTTTGAATATATTTGATACAGGCCATCCAATGAAGGTAGATGTCAAGATTTAGTTGTTGTCATCCTAAGAAATGTTGTTTTGGGTTTTTTTTTAGTTTTAGTTTGTTTTTTTTAAATTTTGCCCCGAGGTATTGCCACCTCATCAGGGTCAGGGGGTTTGTGGGCCTCAGTGGCCTTAAGAGTTACACCAGGAGAGGCTTAGCCTTCAGGTGGGACAAGTTGGACCAAGTGGGACCGGTCTTAGGGTAAAGGTCTGATAAAGAGCAATCAAACTACATGATAATATCAGTTATCCAGAGAACCACCTACCCCCCCCCCCCCAACACCGCCACCACACCATTTCCCCACATCTGTTGCCACCCTTTGCCCCCTTCACATTTCCATCTGCCCCCTTATATGTGACTGTCTAGAACCAGCCCTGTTGGATCACATGAATTATTTCAAAGAGGATAAATTCCTTGGAAATCTGTGTCTTCCTGTCTCATGTCCAGGGTTTGCTAGTTAACATGTCAGAGGCATGAACAGGTGAGTTCATGTTGACATGAATTCATTCTCATCATGAATCTGCCTCTTGTTGTCTTTGTCAGAGTCTGTCAGGCTGGTGGACGGGTCGGACCTTTGCTCTGGCAGACTGGAGGTGAAGTCTAACCAGCTGTGGTCCTCGGTGTGTGAAGAGGACTTTGACATGCAGGATGCAGAGGTGCTGTGTGGAGAGCTGAGATGTGGGACACCTTCAATCCTGGAGGGGGGACTTTTTGGACCAGCAGAGTCTCCATTCTGGACTCAGGCGTTCCAGTGTGAGGGCCATGAATCTTCCCTCCTGGACTGTGGACGCTCAGGGTCTGGAAACACCTGCTCACCTGGCAAATCAGTTGGACTCATCTGCTCAGGTGGAGCTTTGGTTCAGGTCCTCCTCCGTCCTGTTGCATATTCATGTATTAATGATGCTCTTGTCTCTGCTCAGATGCTGATGATGTCAGGTTGGTGGGAGGAGCAAACCACTGTGCTGGTAGACTGGAGGTAAAACACCTGGGAGAGTGGAGAGCAGCAGAGACAGACTGGTCCTGGACCCTGAAGGAAACAGCTGTGATATGTAGACGGCTGGACTGTGGTTCTGCTGTCTCAATACAGGAGAGAGACGAGTCCTCAGAACGACTCATGTGGTTCATCAACTCTGAGTGTGTTCAGTCTACATCAACACTGAAGGAGTGTGTGAGATCATGGAACTCTCCTGGTTCCACCATCCAGGAAATCACCTGCTCAGGTAACATTATTGACACTAACAGTCATGTGACTGAGATCCAGGACAAGTTGACTTTGGCTGTTTACATGAACACAAATATTCCTTTGTTATTCTGACAATGATGATATTCCATTCTTTAACCTTTATTTAACCAAAGGAAACTCCCTGAGTGACTCACATTTGCAGCATTACTCTGATAATGTTCACAAAAACACAAAACAAGCTGCTCAGTACAGCCACTGAGGGCCTTGCTCAAGGGCCCCATGGTGGTGGTAGTGAGGGAGGCAGCAGTGCTGCTTGTAGCTCAATCCTGGTGAGACAAAGGTGAAGTGTACTGATGTTTCCAGTAGCTTTTTAATCTGTTCAGCTTTCAGTTGTATTTTAACAGAATTTACTGTCTCTCTGTTTCATTTTTGTCTTCAGAAAAAAACCTTCAGAGCTAAAAGACTGATAAATGAAATAAATTTATCTCTTAGAAAAACAACAATTTTAAACGTCAGATCTGCAACATAAACAATCTTCACAACAACGAACCACAAAAATTAGTCATGTTCACCCATCGTGTGCTCATGTGGTGAGGTAGAGAAGCTAACAAGACTGAGAAACAGTTGTGAGAGAAGCTCCTGTTAGCATAGCCTTCATCTCAACACTCAATCAAGTTCACTGATTCCCATAAATTGATATCAAACAAATGAAACACAGAGTTCCTTGTTCCAGTTCCAGCCAGGAGCTTCAGTGTCTTTAACAGGATCAGCACACATCAGGGAAACCCTGTTTAACCTCACTTCATTCTGTGAAGGCATCAAATTGCTGCCTGCCAGATGTGCAAAACAGGAACGTAACTGGATTCCCTTCAAAATAAAATTCTCATGTCCTGAAAATTACCTGAACAAATTAAAACCCCTCAGGAAATTTTCCCTCAGAAACAGACCTACATGAGAGTCATTTACAATGCTTCTTCCTGCAAATCCTGAGGATTGAACCAGCAACCCTCCAATCACAAGTTAATATTTCTTAACTTTAAGCCACCAGTGCTCAAATTTGACAAGGGTTAAGATGGTGATGAAAACCAGAGATTCCAGTTGTGTTCTCTGATTTACACGTGTGGGATTTTAGATGATATAAGAGCATGTGAATTATTTCAAAGAGGATAAATTCCTTGCAATTCTGAATTTTCTTTTTCATTCTCAGGTTAAATTCCTTGGAAACCAATGTTTTCCTGTCTCATTTACAGGATTTGCTAGTTAACATGTCAGAGGCATGAACAGGTGAGTTCATGTTGACATGAATTCATTCTCATCATGAATCTTCCTCTTGTTGTCTTTGTCAGAGTCTGTCAGGCTGGTGGACGGGTCGAACCTTTGCTCTGGCAGACTGGAGGTGAAGTCTAACCAGCTGTGGTCCTCGGTGTGTGAAGAGGACTTTGACATGCAGGATGCAGAGGTGCTGTGTGGAGAGCTGAGATGTGGGACACCTTTAGTCCTGGAGGGGGGACTTTTTGGACCAGCAGAGTCTCCATTCTGGACTCAGGCGTTCCAGTGTGAGGGCCATGAATCTTCCCTCCTGGACTGTGGACGCTCAGGGTCTGGAAACACCTGCTCACCTGGCAAATCAGTTGGACTCATCTGCTCAGGTGGAGCTTTGGTTCAGGTCCTCCTCCGTCCTGTTGCATATTCATGTATTAATGATGCTCTTGTCTCTGCTCAGATGCTGATGATGTCAGGTTGGTGGGAGGAGCAAACCACTGTGCTGGTAGACTGGAGGTGAAACACCTGGGAGAGTGGAGAGCAGCAGAGACAGACGGGTCCTGGACCCTGAAGGAAACAGCTGTGATATGTAGATGGCTGGACTGTGGTTCTGCTGTCTCAACACAGGAGAGAGACGAGTCCTCAGAACGACTCGTGTGGTTCATCAACTCTGAGTGTGTTCAGTCTCCATCAACACTGAAGGAGTGTGTGAGATCATGGAACTCTACTGGTTCCACCATCCAGGAAATCACCTGCTCAGGTAACATTATTGACACTAACAGTCATGTGACTGAGATCCAGGACAAGTTGACTTTGGCTGTTTACATGAACACAAATATTCTTCTATGATTCTGACAATGATGATATTCCATTTTTTAACCTTTATTTAACCAGAGGAAACTCCCTGAGTGACTCTCATTTGCAGCACCACTCTGATAATGTTCACAAAAACACAACACAAGCTGCTCAGTTCAGCCACTGAGGGCCTTGCTCAAGGGCCCCATGGTGGTGGTAGTGAGGGAGGCAGCAGTGCTGCTTATAGCTCAATCCTGGTGAGACAAAGGTGAAGTGTACTGATGTTTCCAGTAGCTTTTTAATCTGTTCAGCTTTCAGTTGTATTTTAACATAATTTACTGTCTCTATGTTTCATTTTCGTGTTCAGAAAATAACCCTCAAGAGCTAAAAGACTGATAAATGAAATAAATTTATCTCTTAGAAAAACAACAATTTTAAACGTCAGATCTGCAACATAAACAATCTTCACAACAACGAACCACAAAAATTAGTCATGTTCACCCATCGTGTGCTCATGTGGTGAGGTAGAGAAGCTAACAAGACTGAGAAACAGTTGTGAGAGAAGCTCCTGTTAGCATAGCCTTCATCTCAACACTCAATCAAGTTCACTGATTCCCATAAATTGATATCAAACAAATGAAACACAGAGTTCCTTGTTCCAGTTCCAGCCAGGAGCTTCAGTGTCTTTAACAGGATCAGCACACATCAGGGAAACCCTGTTTAACCTCACTTCATTCTGTGAAGGCATCAAATTGCTGCCTGCCAGATGTGCAAAACAGGAACGTAACTGGATTCCCTTCAAAATAAAATTCTCATGTCCTGAAAATTACCTGAACAAATTAAAACCCCTCAGGAAATTTTCCCTCAGAAACAGACCTACATGAGAGTCATTTACAATGCTTCTTCCTGCAAATCCTGAGGATTGAACCAGCAACCCTCCAATCACAAGTTAATATTTCTTAACTTTAAGCCACCAGTGCTCAAATTTGACAAGGGTTAAGATGGTGATGAAAACCAGAGATTCCAGTTGTGTTCTCTGATTTACACGTGTGGGATTTTAGATGATATAAGAGCATGTGAATTATTTCAAAGAGGATAAATTCCTTGCAATTCTAAATTTTCTTTTTCATTCTCAGGTTAAATTCCTTGGAAATCTGTGTTTTCCTGTCTCATTTACAGGATTTGCTAGTTAACATGTCAGAGGCATGAACAGGTGAGTTCATGTTGACATGAATTCATTCTCATCATGAATCTTCCTCTTGTTGTCTTTGTCAGAGTCTGTCAGGCTGGTGGACGGGTCGAACCTTTGCTCTGGCAGACTGGAGGTGAAGTCTAACCAGCTATGGTCCTCGGTGTGTGAAGAGGACTTTGACATGCAGGATGCAGAGGTGCTGTGTGGAGAGCTGAGATGTGGGACACCTTTAGTCTTGGAGGGGGGACTTTTTGGACCAGCAGACTCTCCATTCTGGAGAGACTCACCTGGCAAATCAGTTGGACTCATCTGCTCAGGTGGAGCTTTGGTTCAGGTCCTCCTCCGTCCTGTTGCATATTCATGTATTAATGATGCTCTTGTCTCTGCTCAGATGCTGATGATGTCAGGTTGGTGGGAGGAGCAAACCACTGTGCTGGTAGACTGGAGGTGAAACACCTGGGAGAGTGGAGAGCAGCAGAGACAGACCGGTCCTGGACCCTGAAGGAAACAGCTGTGATATGTAGACGGCTGGACTGTGGTTCTGCTGTCTCAACACAGCAGAGAGACGAGTCCTCAGAACGACTCATGTGGTTCATCAACTCTGAGTGTGTTCAGTCTCCATCAACACTGAAGGAGTGTGTGAGATCATTGAACTATCGTGGTTCCACCATCCTGGAAATCACCTGCTCAGGTAACATTATTGACACTAACAGTCATGTGACTGAGATCCTGGACAAGTTGACTTTGGCTGTTTTCATGAACACAAATATTCCTCTGTTATTCTGACAATGATGAGATCCTGAATTTGATGAGGGTCATGTTGATGATGTGAAATATGGAATCCAGATGTTTCACTTTAAGCAGTGAGACCAAGGTGTCTCAAATACGATTGTGTGTATGTGCGTGTGTGTGTGTGTATGTGTTTGTGTGTGTTGGGGGTTCAGCCTCATCAAGCAATAACAAGAGGAAGGTGAGTCAGGAAGGGAAGTTTCATGGTTCTTGTTTTTTCCGATGAGTTTAAGCAGGATTAGTAGCTGAGAAAAATGGGTGAATATTAGAATGATGATTTCCTGATGTCTCCACAGAGTCTGTCAGGCTGGTGGGGGGGTCCAGTCTATGCTCAGGCAGACTGGAGGTGAAGTCTAACCAGTCATGGTCCTCTGTGTGTGAGGAGGATTTTGGCCTGCAGGATGCAGAGGTGCTGTGTAGAGAGTTGGGGTGTGGGGCTCCGTCCCTCCTCCACGGGGGCCTGTATACAGACATGGAGACCCCAGTCATGGCAGCAAAGTTCCAGTGTGGTGGAGATGAATCTGCTCTGCTAAACTGTGGAAGGTCTGGCTCAGTGAGGAAGACCTGCTTACCTGGGAACAGCGTTGGCCTCGTCTGCTCAGGTGAAGGTCATAGATCTGCTTCATCCCACTGCTTTGCTTCTACCACTCATGATTCCTGTGTCTGCTCAGAGCCTGATGGAGTCAGGATGGTGGGAGAGCCCAGTCGCTGTGCTGGGACCCTGGAGATCAAACACCAGGGAGAGTGGAGACCAGCGGCCCCTGGGGGTCCGGAATGGCTCCACCAGTCTGCCTCTGCAGTGTGTAGACGGATGAATTGTGGCTCTGCTGCTTTAACAAATGAAAGAAGGGACTCGCTATTCAGGCCTGTGTGGTGGATCAGGTCTTCTTGTGTCCAGTCAGCATCTGGACTGCGGGAGTGTGTAGTGGAGACTGATAGAGTTCATAGTGCTACCAGTCTGATGGTGGTGTGCTCAGGTAAAACTGGACATTCCAAACAAGCTGCTGCTTCCTCGATGACACCAGCACATCGGCTGATTCAGCCTTTCTTCTGCTCCCCCCTCCACAGATTTGCTGGTCCAGCCAAACATCTCCTTCTCTGCCTTCACTGACGGCGTCTCTGAGGTGAGGCAGCAGGAGACTCTGCTGCTCCGGGGCTCCAACTTCACCATCAGTTGCTCTGTTGAACCACAGTACCCAGGAGGCCTGTTCCAGCTCATCTTCTCCACCTCCAGCACGGCACAGAACTACACCCTACCAGCGCTCAAGCACTCCGCCCAGTTCCTGTTCTCAGCAGCAGACCACACCCACCGAGGGAACTACAAATGTCTTTATCACCTGTCCCATGTTTTCCCCCATCACTTCTCCTCTGAGAGCCAGGAGCTCCACCTCATCATAGCAGGTGACAACAGGACCAGCTGGAGTCAGACAGGAGAATGTGACCCTGACTACATTTACATGCACTTTCTACTCCTCTGTTCTCCTGCTTCTTGTTTTTAGCCTGAAAATGACAACATTCTGATGAAGCTGTTTACATGACTATGGAAAATAGTCCAGCTAGCTAATTGTAACTAGCTAGGCTAGTCTGAGAGATGAAGGGCGGAGCTAAAGTTCACTGTCAAATTGATCATTGTCTTGACAGTCCAACAGGCACCTTAAGAACAACTTTGGACTCAAATGCCCCGTTAAAAAAGAAATCTATAAGTCCAAGGAAACAAGCACCTTGGTACAATTCAGAAAGCAGACACCTGTAAAGTGTCATGAGATAACTTTTGTTGTGATTTGGTGCAATATAGATAAAACTGACTTGACTTGTCATTTGTTTGTCTCCCGTCCAGTTAAAGTGTCTCACACTGTGAGACTCTACAGTTTTAATTCCTCCTGAAGTTCATTCATGACAGAAAAGCCTCAAACCTAAATAATTTTGGTCTGTCCTACGTTTTCATTGAGAAATGCTCAGTTTTGAAAACCCACCCAGAATAAACTCTTTCTAGAATCCTGATTAAATCTGGACTGTTGTCATTTTCAGAATAACAGTGGAACGATGGCGGACGTGTAAAAATAGTCTGTGTTAAATGAATCCACCAACCTTCTGGGAAATATGCTTCTTGTCCATCATCCCCAGAACCAGACAAGGAGACAGAGACTCTTCTCTAGAGAGCTGAGACCCTCGTTAGTTAGCTTAGCACATTGAATCGTAGCGGTTGGGAAGTGTTAGCAAGTGTTAATAGTTTCTCCAGAAACATTTGTTCGTCCTATCATTTGCTCACGTGAAGGTCCCACTTCAAACTCAGTGTCAGAACGAACCTGACAGGAAACGATCTCGTTGCAAGAGGCCCCAGACTTGAACTGGACAGTTTGAACCAACAGGAAACAAAGAGAGAGGAAACTGCATGAGGTTCAACACGTTGGTGAAATCAAACCAAGAATGTTGTAATTACATGTTCTGTGTGTCCATGAGGGAGCTGAGACCAGCAGAGACCAGCAGACCATGAGTTAGCTTAGCATAATGAATGGTAGTGAGTGGGAAGTGTTAGCATCAACTGTCTCAGGATCATGATGTTGGTTTGTCCTGCAGTCCTCCTCCTCCTCCTCCTCCTCTCTTCCAAAGTCGGCCATGACCAGTAGCAGCAGTCGCTCTCCTGCTCCAACAAACATTTGGTTTTGGTGGCCAAATCACTGCTCCCAGTCAGGAAAGTAGTCCCAGCTATGTGTCTGATTCTAAAATTAGAATGTCTGTTAAAAGTGATCCACAAGCCCAGATATATGAATGCAGGTGTAGCGGCTCCAGACTGAGGGGTATCTGGACGCTACATGTGATACCCAGGATGAAGACTGAGGATCAATGAAGAGAGAAACGATGGATGAACGTCTTCTCAAGTCCGTTTGATATCTGACACTTCGTTGGGCCTGTGGGAAAAATCTCTCAGCCTAACCCATGTAAGCGTCAGAGCTCCACCTACTGGTCAGGTGGAATAAATTCAAAAAATAGGGGGGTGTCTGTTTTATGTGAAAACACATTAAAAAACAACATTTTCTGTCTGTTTATATTAAAACTTCTATTTTCCTTTTTTTTCAGTTCCTTCCACAGGCAACAACTGTTTGGGACTTTTATGCTAACACTTCCCACCTCCTACCATTCATTGTGCTAAGCTAACTAGCATGAGTCTCAGCTCCTAGAGAAGGGTCTCCATCTTCTAGTCTGGCTCTGGGGATGATGGACAATCAGAGACTTCTCCTAAAAGTTAGCGTGTTCCTTTAACATGCAGCCTTCCATCAAGAACCTTCAACCATCAACATGTCTGTGGTGGTCAGTGGTGATGTCATTGATCAAATGTGATGATTCTAAATGTTTTTCAGTGCCTTTAAGTGATTTCATCATCAGAGCGTCCATCCACCTTCTGATCCTGGGGTCATGTGCTGTCTTCTTCTACCGCTACTTCAAGGTAACACGACGTAGCTTCGTAGTCCTTGGCTATGAGCAGTTGTTTCAGCAGCAACTGGAGGTCTGAGCTGTCATGTCTTCCAGGCCAAAATGAAGCGGCAGGCAGGACACCAGGAGAACATTGAACTCAACGCTGGTGATGCTACAGAGGAAGGCTTGGTTGATGAAGAGGCTGGAGTTCACCACCAAGACACCACGGACGTGTGACTGCAGCGCCGCCACAACTGAGCTCCAGGCTTCTTCTGCTTTCACCGTGGTGATGTTTAAAGCAACAGGACGTCTCCTCATTGCAGTCTTGTGGTTTTTCTCATGTTTTCATGATCGTCCATCTCTGTTCTCAAGGTCAAGTCTCAGTTCTGGCCTGTTTTATCAGATAGATCAAAGGTTATTGAAGGTCCCTGAAATGAAAACTCCATGTTCTCAGTTCTGATCCTGCATCTCTGTGGTCATGGCTCATTTATCTCTCCATACATGACAAACCAAAAACATCCCTTTTCCAGTGTTTTCACATCGAACTCCCGGTTTTTCTTTTTTTCTCTTCCTGTTAAAACAATCCAAACATTTGAGGACTCATCCTTCCCTCAGTGGTGTCGACTCATTTTCCATCCAATGGAAACCTCTCCTCAGATTTGGATGCCCCTCCCCCATCCACCACGTGATGCACTGTGGCCCCAAAATACTTTTTTCCCATAAACATCCAAGAAGAAGTGGCTGTAAAACATTGGATTGATTGTTTTAGTCTCTACAGCCCAAACTGACTCGTTCCACTGACAGAATAAAACTGATGGAAAGTCTGAAGGGACCATGATTCCATTTTTGTACCCACTTTTGTTAGCAGCAAGCTAACCACAAGTAGCCAGAGCAGGTCAAGTGAACATGTTCTGCTGTGCAGGGGTGCGTTCACTGCTTCTGGCTCAAGTAGAGGTCACATCCTGTCACATGACCCATGAGGACAGAGGTTCTGTTCATCATCAGAACTGTTGAGGAGCCGTCTGAGCACATTTTGATGAAAAATAATCACAAAATCAACTTTAAACAAGTTCCCATCTTCCAGCATAGCAGAGATCAGCTCATGGTCCAATACTGGGCCTCCTCCTGATTAGTAGGCTGGATTTTTACAGTGAACATTTGAAGTCACCAAATGAGAGATGGAAACAAAATGAAGTCCAGTTTGATGCTGGAAAACCACTTCTTTGACAAAACTGTTTTTCTCAGCTTTCGTTAAAAAATGACAGTTTTTCATGAAACCATCCTTCATTCAGGTGTTGATGAAAAATATAATAGACTCACTGACAACAAATCTTTTGAAATGAAAACAGACACCTTGGTCTTTGTTCTGATGAGCTCTGATGTTGTTCAACTGTTGGTCTCTGAGCCTCAGCACCCCTGCCTGTTTGAAGGCGTATTCTGTCCAAGTAGAGCTCATGATGTGTTCATCTGACCAAAATAAAAATGGATGAAAATGTCAAGAACCTCCCTCCCAAATGTGATGTCTTCCACTGAAACACCTCTGGAACATTGAGAGGTTTCCTCCTCCAACAGTCCTGTCTTCTTACCAGCTTTGCTCTCTCACTACTGTTTAGTGTTGGAGAGATTTTGTTCTGTGACACCTGTGAGGAAGAGACTTCTATTCTTCTTTATGATGTCATGACCTGATTTCTGGAGTGAAAGTAGTTAGTGTGATGTCATAATGAGCTCCATGATTTTCTGTTATTTTTGGTAAGAGTTTCATTGTTTCACCTGTACATGCGTAGTTACACCAGAAGGGGGCAGTTTAGCTCATAGAGTGCTTGGTGACATGAAAAATCTGTAAAAAAAAAAAAAAAAAAAGTGTTCTTCTTCTGTGGTGGTTCTGCTGATGCTTCCAGTTCTTGCCAATGCTGAAGTAATAAAAGAAGGTGTTGTCCAGCAATGCTGTCTGTCTTCATGGTGTCTCATTGACTCCTTCATCTACATATCAGGCCACAGCAACAGTGCTGTCCCTCACTACACAACATTGACACTGAGATTCCCACTAATGATGAGTCAGCACATCCTGACTGTTATGATGACCTCAGCCTGAATGCTCCTCCTTCCTGAGATGCCAGACCTCAAAGGACTCCAGTTTGACTCAGAGTCACTTCTTCTTCTCTTGGACAAATAAATGGATGAACAAACACTAACATATCAATCATGATTTAAACCCACTGGCAAAACCAATGTTTCCACTTTGTTGATTTTTACAATTTCCTTTAATAAATACAAGTGGGTGGAGCCCAGATGGTCCAAACCTGTTTCCTGTCTCCTGTCATTGTGGAGAGTCTCTGTTCTGTCCTGCTGCTGTCCAGTTGTCTCAACTGAGCTCCTCTGCTGGTTCCACCTTGAAGAGTGTCTGAGCTAAAATTGAACCTTGGGGAACTTCAACCTTCAACTTCAACTCAGACTCACACCCTCTTCTTCAAAACATGACGTTTGGTCGAGTCCTGTCACATCAACAGGTGACGTGGAGGAAGTCATCAGGAGACACGGCGATGTACAGCTATGTGACATCAGCAGAACTGTGGAAGTTTATACTGAGTCTCCTGATGACAAGTGGCAGTATAGAGATATTAAAGAGGGTCTGAGCTAAAACTGAACCTTGGGGAACTTCAACCTTTGATCTCAGAGTTTTGTGTTTGATCTTAGAATTCCTTCTTTGATCTCACCTTGATTTCTCAATGATTTCTTTGTGGACACAAATTGTCTTTGATCTCTCAGTCTTCTTCTGTAACCTCACCAGTTGAAGCTTTCTCACCACTTGGATCTCATGTTTCTGACATCTCTGAGCTTGTTTCCTATCCCCCTGTCTCATACTGATGAGGTCATACACCCAAATGATGTCTATGGTTCTCCTTTGAGTGGTTCCCTCTGGGAGAGTTCTCTCTCTGTAACTTGTGCGTGTGTTTGGTCGTATCCTGTTTCTCCTTGACAGCACTTTAGTGTTTTTACCACTGGTGTCTCATCTGTGATTCACCTTTTATTTTACTGTTTTGTCAAAGATGAAGGTGTGTTTGTTGTCATTCATTAATCATGTGATTGCTCATGTGACTGTGGTCACGTGTATGCCAGATGGCGCTGTTCTTTTCTTTTGCAGATGAAGCGCTTGTAACGTCTCTCACTCTGATCACTTCATGCTATTGAAGGTACTCAGATGTAGCCTGACTAGCTCAGTCAGTAGAGCATGAGATGCTTAATACCAGGATTGTGGGTTCAAGCCCCATGTTGGACATTCATCTTGAACATCACTGCTTGTCCTCTCACTTTTTGCAGCTGTGGGAGCTTTGATTGTGAAAATTGATTCTGCAAAGACCTGCCGTGAGGCTGGGCTCTCCTCTGTATTTGGTTGCTAGGAACCTGAATCAGTCCTCAGTGGAGCGGTGCTGCTGAGGCTGAGTGAGGCTTGAGTGAGGGACTGAGCAGGAGTAAACAGGTTCAAGCA
>NC_141323.1:24590702-24738202 GCF_037954235.1 Aulostomus chinensis | reverse complement strand
GAAGTCATCCAGTCATGTGACTGAAGTCATCTAGTCATGTGACTGAAGTCATCCTGTCATGTGACTGAAGTCATCCATTCATGTCAGTGATGTCACTTGGCAGGACTGTCATTCCCGTCACATTCTAGAAAAGAACCCAGACTCCACATGTGGCTCCCATGATAACTGATGGACCTCTGGTTGGAGGCTGGACGATGATGTTTGGACTTGAAGGAAAACTCCTTGTCCAAATTCCATTGTGTTCAAATTAAAAGTCCCACAATAAGAAGTAGCTGAATCTGACAGGTGAAGGTTTGGAACTACAAGATGGTTGATGTTTACTTGACTTGATGCCCTGACTGTCAGGGTAGATGACAGCTTCTTTCTGCTGCTGCATCTGAGTGGCTATGATTGGAGGTTTTACCTCCCAAGGTTGTCTGGTTCCAGAGGAAATTTTAAAATTCCAGTCCCCAACCTTGGCTGTTCTGAAACTCTTCTCCTGAATCACTCCTGAGCTGCAGCAAGAAAAAATACCAGTGCCCAACCAGATCAACTTCATGGCTGCTGACAGCCTCAGACACTTGATTTCCATCAATCTGGAGCCAAGAAGGCCCTCACCTGTGGTTCTCCTCCAGGAGGGTCCAGGTTCTGCCATTGTGGCTCCTTGTGCCACTGCCAGAGAGCCTCAGCTGCACACTGCAACATTTCAACAGGAGATTTACATTCCTTCAAATGTCCTGACATCTTATTGCAATGGTTCTGTTCCATATTTATATTTTAAAATCAATCACACAATGAAAGCTGCCACAGCTGGTTTAAGAGAGAGAACACACTAAGAGATTTGAAACCAGTAAAATATGCTTTTCTGTGTGCAAACTAGTGAGGGGCATGGAAGGATATTTTACCACCAATACAGAACCCAAACTTTAGTCATGTGATGAGATGGTGACTCTGATTATGAAGTTAATGGACAAAATGTGAATTGAAAGAAAATGCATTTCTTCAGTAGACTTTGATCCAACATCTGAAGTTAGATTTTGGTGGCTGCTCCATGTTGGAGGAAACCAGGCCGATGTTGGAACGTCACAGGGAAACTCGTTTGCCTCCTCTGCTGCCAGTTCAACCCACTTTGGCAGACGACCACTCACTCCCATCAGTGGAGAGCAGCTTCAACTTGGTTTGGAAGTTTCCATTGTGGATGCATAGGAATGTGGAGAAAACATCCTTTGTTAAAAGAGGGATTTGAACCCACGCCTCCAGGAGAGACTGCGACCTGAACGCAGCGCCTTAGACCGCTCGGCCATCCTGACAGAAACTTAAAGTTGCAGACTTCAATATGAAATGAATTAATTCATTGACAAAGTAGAATTTTTCCACTGGAGCTACTGGCTCCTGAGTTGTTGCATTTATTGTTAACATTAAACACACAGTCTGTGTTCATGGCAGTAAGAAATTAATTTAATTTTTCTAAAGGACAAGAAATGAACCAGAACATTAGAACCTCATAATATCTCTTTATCAGTTTGTTCCACGGGACACATTCCAGACAGGAAGGTCCCACTGAGACTTGAACTCTGATCACTGAGTCCAGAGTGCTCACCATTTCACCATGGAACCAAACACAAGGAGGAGTTTCCTCAAAATACAACTTGACATCACCTGCAATCCAAACTGTTGATATTTGGAGGTTCATCTTGCTCTTGTTCCAGACTACATTGCCAAAAGGAACATGAACCACAAGGAAATTATGTAACTCCAGATTAATTCAGGACCTTCTAACTACATCGTATGACCTGTGAGCAAAGACTGGCCAGGCCTTCCTTAATTTATCAGTTAATTACTGCTTACTTACTTGACTGTGATGATCCATGAGATCCAAGGAGGACAGAGGAAAGAAGGATCCTGTTGGAGATCTCCTACCTTCTTCCTACAAGTCAGAGGTTCATAACCTCACTTGTTGGTGGTGCCCTCAACCTGCTGAGAGCATCACTTAGTTAACTACAGAGAAACATAGCAGCTCTTCTGAAGGCTGCAGGAAACCTGCTGGAACTGAGACTTGGACTCAGGTCACTGGATTCAAAGTCCAGGGTGCTAACAGGTCCACCATGGCATCTGGGCTTTACTTACCGTGTGAAAAGGACCACAGTGGTGGTCTGGTTTTAATTTTCACAAACAAATACGGTTTAAAACTTGTAGACAGTGACACAGGGCTCTTATTTGAAGGGCCATGGGATGTGAAATATCCCAAACCTCTGAGATCAGAGTGCTCACTTTGATCTCAGGGTCCTGACCTTGGGGGTTCTTCCTTTGGTCTTCAAATACTTGTGGTTTTTATTGGCATAACTTTCAACTTGCATGCAAAAAGAGAATCACAGTCAACTTAAACCCAGCAGACAGTGTTTATTTCTAATGAATCAGACAATCGCACAAATGAGAATTAAAGGAAAAACAAAAAAAAAAGGTTTAAAAAAATCATTCTCCACTCTGAAGCTTTTGAAAGTTCATTTGAAGGTTTAAAGGTGGTGGTGAGGAGGACACCCTGATCCTCCCTGTCGTCACTGCCAGGATTCTTTCTTCTGGTGCTGTGGTTCTTCTGATGAAGGGCGGCATGATGTTTGCTGTCTCAGGCTCCACCAAATGTCCTCTTAAGACGCCACAATGTGGCCTCTTCAGTGCTCCATCTTCCCTGCATCGGAGACACAAGGGTTTCTCCTGGTGCCGACCCTATCATCCTTCTACCGAATGGTGCGGCGGTGGATCCTCAGAGGATGCTGGGATCCTTCTTCTCATCAGTGCCACAGTTTTTCATGGAGGGAACAGCAGGAGCTTTTTAGTCATGTTTTGCTCGGTGTTTCCTGCTCAGAGCATCAGGATCTGTGACGCCATCTGGTGATAGTGGGTCATCATCTTGTTGTGTGATAGTGGATTCATTTATCTGCTATTTCAACACATTCAAGTTCATTATCCCTACATGTCAAAATACATTTGGTGTGGAGTTTTACTTTCTGGCCTCAATCATAATGTGTGCATTTATTCTTCATGAACATTTCTCAGCTTTGTAAGTTTATGATATTTTTTCTTCCTCTGTTTTCTATTCCATTGTTGTTGATAATTCTATTGCAGGTTTGAGTTCCCTGTTGACTGAAGCAGAAACAGGAACAAAAAGCTGGAGGTGGTCAGAGCTCCAAGTTGGGACGCTGATATTAAAGTAGGAGATGAACACATCCAGGTTAGCCATCACTCTCAGAACCTGCTACTTTACCTCTTCAGAATGTAGCAGCATAGCATAGCTTCCTCTCACCAGTTAGTGGCCCACTTTGATGTCTGGGATATGAAGTTAAAGGTTCTTTACAGCTCTGAATGAAGGGTTTATAAAGTGTTAACAATGCCATGAATAACACAAGCATTCAGTAATCCTTGATAAAGGGAGACTCACCATCAAGTTGGACAAGTTGAAGAACAAAAGGACTACTCCACTATCACATTTATCCTCACTGGTCCATACTTGGGGACCTCTGTACTCAATGGAGAGTTGAGGAAATGGGCTTGTTGTGGCCCTGCGGTCCACAGACCTCCTGTACAGTCACCAAGAACTGGCAGACACAATCGTGATGGAACCAATTATTTTAAAATGACAGTAACAAGTAAGAAATAAGGCATTACAGCTTTGAAGGAACTTGTCCAGCACTGGTTTGTGAGTGGGTGTTGTCCTGTATTGGCAGGAAAAACTCCTTGAAATGTCATGCAAGTTTTTTCTTCAAAAGAAATGTGTAAAACATTCAGTAACATCCAGGACCAAAGACAAGAGAGGGCAACGCTCCAGGAGTCTTTGGTCTCTGAATTCTGTCTTTGATCTCTGAATTCTGTGCATTGATCTCTGAATTCTGTGCATTGATCTCCTGCTTCAGTCTTTGATCTCTGACTGATCCTAAACTAATCAAAGGATCACATCAGCATATTGGTCCAGTCTACAGATGGTGATTTTACCAAGTGCACTGCAGCAGTCCTTGTTGCTGTCTGCTGTTGTGTCACAGCAAAGTAAGGAAACAGCCTGACGGTCCTCAGGAGGAAATTCAACAACCTCCAAAGATGGAGGTGAATCTAGACCTGCTCGTGTTTACTGTCCTTGATGAACTTGGGCGGTACTCTGGTGCTGGGATGAGCTCATTGAGATGATCTGGGATCAGTCGTGATGTCAAATGGACAAAATGTTTTTTAAATCTCTAATGACTTGTTTTAACTGAACCTCCTGGATCCTGTGGTGCCTGATGAGGAGACAACTTGGGTACAAAGTTGAAGACGAGGGTTTTTGGAGGGGAGATGATTTTTTTTCCAGTGTTGTCAATCAAAATAACTACAACGACATGATAGAATTTCTCAAAATGTCCTGCTAAGATGGATTCCAAACCAAATCAGCTGTCACAAGGGAAAGTCTGCATGTAAACACACACACACACACACACACACACACACACACACACACACCAACTGACATTCCCAGGGACTAAACCAAACCAATTCCTACTTAACCCTAAGCTCCACCTCAGTTCCAGATGAAACTGGTTGAACATGGAACCGTCCCACTTGGAACATTTCCATCACCTTCACCACCACTGGAGTATCAACAAAGATTTTGGTCAACACCAGAATGGTTGAGACAAGACAACATGCTACCAATCCTCTCTCTCTCCCTCATCATCAGCTGCTACAGCCCTTGAAAGAAAACCTTTAACACATGGACCTACAGTAGGAGCAGATGTTGTCTCCTCTGGAACAGCAGTTTAACGTTGTTGGCAGGACTCAAACCTGCACGGGGAGACCCCAATGGATTTCTCGTCCATCGCCTTAACCACTCGGCCACAACAACTACACTCCCATGAGCATGAGTAGAGGATTGATATTCAACAATTTATCTTCATTGATGCACAGTAGATTTTTTTTATATTCTCACACACACAAACTATTTGTGTGTGTGTGTGTGTGTGTGTCAGTGGTTTTGACTGAGGAATGAAGAGGAGGATTTCTCCATTTTTGTCGTCACTCTGCAACCAATTTTCAGTTTATCTCATAAGAATGAACAAACTTTGACATATTTCTTTCTTTTGTGTGTCAACAACTTTGGTCTTGAAAGCTCCTGACAAACACACCACATGTCACACACTCTACACTTTTAATCTGTTGAGAATGTAGACAAATTTATATATATTTGCTTAAACTGTAGTTAAATTTATACATACATTCACTTAAAATAGAGTGTAGGACACACAAGGCAGTTGTAATAAAGATGTTTCTGTGGCAGTTCCCAAAGAGGTAGAAAAGGTTCCAACACTGTATTTAGTTCATCAATGTACTTCTTTAGTGTTAGTAGCGGTACCGGGATCTCCTGCTTATGCATCCCAGGCAGAATCGATGACTTAGCTGCAAGTCACCTTATTTGACCTCGTGAACATCTGGTAGTAGTAAAAGGTGTTTTACAGAGGGGTCCCACAAATCTCCAAAGCACCAGGATTAGTTGGTGCCATTGTGACTCTAGGAAGGAACTTATAAATACTGGAGACAACACAGATCGACATTCCAAGATATAAGACAACAGAAAAACACTTCCTATCAGCAGTGAAGCACAGACCAGACTGTTTAGAGTGGACAGGTGAAAAGGTCACAACAGGGAATAGCGGGAGTGAGGCTCATGCTAGCATCACTCCCTCAAGCCAATTAAGTCAGAACAGAGTCCACAAGAATTTCCATGGTGGGATGAGGCCGTGAAAGATAAGAGCATGGCCGTAAATCGGAAAGAGGTTTTAATCTTCACAGCTGCAACAACAAGGCCACGATGGACCAGAAGGGACTGGCATGGGGTCAGACAGAAGATCCTGCAACACACATGAAGATCAAAAATACACACTTGCACGCAGAAGCGATCACATAAGCACCTCCCTGTAACACATAAAAACTGGAGAAGATAGTTAGATCGTTGGACTTCTTGCCCCAACGCCAGGGACGACGCATCTGAGTATGCTGACTCCAGCATAGGGGAAGACGATCTCCAGAGCTCTGTATTCTTTCCTGTTAATCTGAATAAATTCTTTTCAACCAACTGGAAGGTGTCCTCTCCAGATTTTGAACAGCGCAATACATATACTCTGTGGGTCCTTCTGATTGATTAATGATGACTTGTTGAAAAATTCCTACAAGAACATGAAACGTGCGGCCCCAGTGACCCTGCATGACATTTTTGTCCAATTTAAATTTTGATTCATGACCCAGAACCACTCAAAACCCCAGAAAAATAAAGGTTTTGGTGCATTAAAGACATAAATAGTAATGTTTCAAGGGGGCTGCATGCACAGCAAATTTCTGAGTGAAAAAATCTGGAGTTTGACACAAAGCAGTGAAGGAGTAAAAATTTTGGAGTTTATTCCCACATTGAGACTCCAGCTCGTGTTAACTGATACTCTTAAGCAGTGTGGGAAAAGTCGTACATTCACTGGGTGTTCAGGGCAGTGAATCACCTCCACCCCAGAGTTCATTCAACGTTTCTCTCGCTCCTACTTATACAGAGACAGGTACGTGAGCAATTGTACCTCTTAAACCGTTCTTAATGTTGATATGTTTCGATTTATGTACTATCAAACTGAATACTGGCCAGGACTAAGTGACTTGTAAGGAAGAACTTCAATTTTCCAACTCTTGCAGAACGTCATCAGTGAGGCAACTGGGTAAGCGAGCTTCTTCCAGTCGTGCTCATATTTCACGTATTAAATGAACACTGGCTCTTGTCATTCCGTCTGGTGTCGTTAAAAAGTAGTTTTGCTCGCTTCACGTTCGGTTGTTTATTTTTTATTTCCTGCGCGTGTCGTTTTTAGACGAACTTCTGTCACAACATCGGACTGGACACGCCGCGGCTCGAAGGCTGCGTGACAGGACACCGGGGCCTTCACGAGAGGAACCTGACAGGTAACATTAACGCTTCACATTTACCACGAAAAGCTTTGACAAGCAACGCGACCGTGACGTACTGTAATTGTGAATCAAATGGTGAAAACACGGTCGGCTAGTCGTGCTAAATAATGTGATTAAATGCAGACTAAGCTAATGGAGAACACCAGTGATAAGAGTTCATGGTTTAGAGTGCTGTTGTGTGCAGACATTGGATTACTAGCTCTGGAAATTGGCTATGCTGAGCAAAAGCAGATTTTTTTACACAAAATGTTGCTGTTCTTCAGTCTGCCAGTGTCTTTTTTTCTACTGGCAAATGTTTTTAAATGGGAAAAGATAGCCCACCCAATTTTTTATTGGCCCTCTCAAAATATAATTTTTGCCTACACCACACTGGGCCTCCTTTACTTAAAAAATGATTAAAATAATGCATTATATACCGTAACAGCCCCAACACAGACAGACTGTTACAGTTACAATCCTTTCTTTGCTATTAATGTCTATATTAAAACTCCTTTTTCCCTTAAGTGCTCAAGATGTTGATAAAGGTGAAATACAAAGGGACAAGGAAATGTGTTAAACTGATGAAATCAGCTTCTCCGATTTCATCAGTTTGGGTAAGTTAGGTTCATTTTGAATTGAGTAATTCATGGGGCTTTAATGACAATGTGTTAATGGAGTGTTGCTTGTCATGCTTCAGTTCATCAGAAATTTCTCATACCAGAAGAGACAATGCTGAAAACCACAGATGACCAGGGAATAGAGGTGGATGAGGACGTCTCTCGGGAGCTTGCGACAGTTAAAGATGTCTGCTTCGTCATCTGCACTGATGATGGTAAAGTGGTGTCAGTTTCTGTTTTATCATTATGAAGTGATGATATTCTTGAGAAAAATGTTCCCTTTGAAAGAAATGTGTCAGTGTTTAATTTTTTTAATCAAAATAATTGGATATTTAAAAAAAGCACAACCAAATGTCTGCTTTTCAGACCTCCAACCACCAGACCTTTTCAAGGACAACACTGACAGTGCAGACCTGGCCGAGTATATAACACTCAAACCATGTGGTAGGGAATGTTATCACGTACAGAATGAAATACTAAGTAACTATTCTCTGTTGATAGCAAGTAGTAATGTTGATTTTTGTGATCAGGTTTATGCCTTATACACTGATGGGGTTTTTATCCTCAGATTTGGCACTTCTGCAGCCAGGTGAAGGATCCTCCTCCTCCAGTCTAACAGATACACTGTCCATCACAAGCTTAAGCAGCCCAAGAAGCGACACAAGTGATGCTGGATATCAACTTGCTCACCCTGATATGGACAGCACCCGTGCAAGAAGTGTAAGTGTAGTGATTTACATACTTGACAGTTTGCTAGTTGGTTAGCGTAACTTAGGATGCAGATTAAACTCAGGGGCTACAGATCTTGAAAGCCTCATCCTAAATGATATTTTTTTGTGACAGATTGATGTTTCCTGAAGAAATGATCAGTACTTTTGGTCGCTAATTCTTTTGATCTTTTTAAAAATCTATTCCAATTAGGTGGTGGAGCAGATTCCGAGCTCAAAGCCAGCAGGGATGACCGTGATTAAGGAGTATGAAGACACGGGGAGTTTGAAAGATTCAACTCGCCCATTAATGGTGAACATCATTGTGGCTCACATGCGTGAAAAGGAAGGGTAAGAAGCGTGATGCTGGTACCTAAATGTTCTTTTTTTCAGTGAAGGAAAGAATCTTTTCACAAACAATATTTATGTATTTTAGGAGAGCAGTAGCCAAAACAACCAAGGAGTTTCATGCTCTTGGGATTGTGTCACTCTTCCCATCTTTGAAGGATCCATACTCAAAAAAGGGATATGTGAGTTTGCATTGTAAATACAGTGTGAAATCCTGATCTTTTTCAGAATTTTACCATTTGCTTTCCTTTGAAACTTTAAAATGTCAGAACTCTAACCAGATATTATTTCAGGAACATTTCTATGACATCCAGAGCAACACAGGTTTTCTTGAGTGGAGGGTGAAGACAGTTCAACGTAGGGCTGAACGATCTTAGAAGATATAATTGCCATTTTTCTGGCAGATATTGCGATTTCGATTTTCTTCAAATCAAGCTTCAGTGCAATATTCACCATGTACAGTAACATTTACAAACATGACAAAATTACATCATAGCATTAAAACATTAAATGCCATTACTCTAATGCAAGAATGAAAACTAAAGTTAAGAATTGATTTCAAATGGATTTATTGACAAGAAGCATGCATGTACATTCTATGAAGTCCTTGACCAACGGCAGTCATTACAACTGAAACTAAAGAGCCCTCTTTGGCTGTTCACTTAAAGTAGTGCAAAAAAATCCTTCGTTGTGTTAAGTTAAAAAAAAGTTAAATAAAATACAAAATTCCCCCCCAAAAAAACTAAATTCAACAATTACCAAATGATCTTGCCCAACAGCCTTACACTCAAGTAGGGAGAGGTCAAGGTCAGTCTTTTATGGCTCAAGGGAGCTAGCTTATCAACATCTATAGCAGCAGTGAAAGTACTTTATTCAACCCTACATTAAGAAACCTGGACTCTTTTTACAGTAAGTGAAACTGAAAAGTAATGGTAATAAAATAACTTGCTAAAATAAAATGACCCTACCTCTTCCCTTCTGAAAAATGTCAGACATTACAATAGGTGGGTTGTTCATTTATGGCTCAGCAGCGACCAAATATTGCAAATCTATTCTTTAAACAATATAGCAAAAATAGCAAATATCTTTTTTTAAACAAAAGGCTGACGCCACAAGTCAGGGTGAAGTGCAGATCAAACAAATAAAATCTCAAGTACTAAATCAACAATAATACTTGCTTTCCTGACATCTCTACGTCACTCTTTACAGATTTTTTTGTCAAGAAAACCAGCATGTCAACCTTTGATGGTTTTAGACATGAGCGCTGACATGTGACAACATTGCCACTGGCACTAAATCTCTGATGGCGAACTGGTACCTGGTATGCATAGGAATTTACGAGCCACTTTGCTCAGCCATGGAAAGTTTACATTTTGCACTCTCCACCAGGCCAGTGGATCGTCCTCTCCATCAATAGTAGGAGTCATCAGGTAGTTGTCCAGTTCAGCTTTCATGGCATCCTCCAGCTGCGTAGTGGAAGAAGGAGGGACAGCCTTGCTCTTGAAGAAGCCCCCCAATGTCCGCTTCCCCTTCCCTGTGGTG
Source organism: Aulostomus chinensis (assembly GCF_037954235.1). Classification (NCBI taxonomy): domain Eukaryota; kingdom Metazoa; phylum Chordata; class Actinopteri; order Syngnathiformes; family Aulostomidae; genus Aulostomus; species Aulostomus chinensis. The sequence goes on along the minus strand of NC_141323.1, from coordinate 24,728,070 downwards.
GATGGCTCTGCCTCTGCTGCACCCTGGGGCATGGGATCAGTGGTGCTGACACGAGCCCTCTTTTCCTGCAAAACACAGAGATAAGAGCTGTCAAAGTTTTGCAGTCTGCGATTTAGAGCAATTGGGCATTCTATGTAAACATTAAAAAATGTAATATGTAAATATTGGATTTGATGTGGCATTTTGTATTATTAAACTACACAAAGAAACAGGACAAGTTACCTTTTGTGCCACCTGTTCCATTTCAATCTTCACTCTCTTTCTTTGATGTCTGGGACATTCTCTGCACTTGTGTAGTCAGTCTTGAATCTAGGATCAAGGAAAGAAGTAATGTCCAGTAGCTCCTGTGTGGCTGGGTCGCTGTATTTATCTTCAATGTAGCCAAGAGCTCTTGATTTGATTTTCTTTGTAAGATCTGTGTCCTCATCCCTTTCAGTCAGGGTTGATGTTCTCAGGAGATGGAGAACTGGCTTCAGGTATGACACACTTACATAGGCTTCACCGGACAGGGCATCTGTAAACTCCTGAGGAGGAGCAAGGGCATTGTTTATCGATTCAAGGACATCTGTGTCCTGCCAAGTGGGGACCAAGTGACGTGTCTTCTTGTCTTCAGACAGGACCTGAGACAACACCTTGCTCTGCTCCAACACCCTCCCGATCATTTTTTGCCTTGAGCCCCATCTCGTCGGATATTCTGTTATCAGTGAGTGCTCTGGTACATTTAATTCTTGCTGTGCCTTTTTCAGTGCTGTTTTCTTTTTCCAGCTATGAGAGAAGACAACCATCTGTTTGCAAAGTCCTGTTGCCCGTTGAACTCTTGCATCATCTTTAACAGCATTTTCTGGACAAAAAAAGAACAACATTAAATGAGAATTACAGGCTGAAAATGTAAGGATCATAATGGTAAACTTTTGCAAGGCAGATTTTCTAGCAAGAGAACAAATTAAAACAAAGTCATTATAGACAACAGTAAGGAAAAAAAATTGATCAAATAAATTGTAGATGACAAATACTGTTATGTACACACTATTCATCATCTACTATTGATGATAAATAATCTGTTATATTAATTATTCAAAGTTGGTATTTGTAAGGGTTTCAAAGAAAAACATTAAGAGAAAAGCTATACGGACTATACTGAAAACACGCACACATCATATTAAACCCGTATGAATGGATAAATTAAACACACACACACTCTTACACTTACCAATTGCAAGATACAGCCTGTGTCCAAAACATTGAAGTCTGGTCCATTGATTAAGTTCCACAGCTTTGATGACGTTTGCTGCATTATCCGTTGTGATGCACGTCTGGTCCTCTTCTTTCAGACCCCAGTTTGACAGACACACTCGCAAACCCAGGGCAATATTCTCTCCGGTGTGGTCAGTGGGAAAGTATGCTGTCTGCAGGCAGCGACTTTTCAACTCCAAGTTTTCATTTACGAAATATACAGTCCAACTAAGATATGGCTCGGTCGTTCTGCTTCACCCCCTATCAGTAGTTGTGGCATAATACTCCACATTTTTCAGCTCTGTTACCACTTTTTCTTTACACTCCGCGTACAGCTGTGGGACGGTAACCTGGTTGAAGTAGGTGCGAGAGGGAATCACATATCTTCTGTCCAGCGTGCGGAGGAGGTTTTTAAATCCGTCTTTGGTGACAGTGTTAACAGACACCATGTCCTTCGCAATGTAGTGTGTTATGGCAGTCGTTATTTCCCGGTGTCTTCTGCTGCTCTTATCATACGGAGTTACACTGGCAAAAGATGCTGTAATTGTAGTCTGTTTGCTACTATGGGCCCAAGTAGTATCTTCGCCAGACCTTTCACCGGACTTTTTTGTCATGCACTCGTCATGCAAATGCCTGTGGTGATTTTTCAAGTGCCGGTATAAATTGGTTGTGTTTCCGCTGGATGTTGCAACTTTAGCGTGGCAGGTTTTGCACAGTACCTGTTTCTGGTGCATGTCTGCAGCCTCAAACCCGAAATACTCCCAAATGACCGACGTGCTGTTTTTCTTGGGGATTAAATCCCCTAACGCCGCTTGTGGTCCAGCTGAAGCCATTTCAGAAATTAAAGAGCAGGTGGAGCAGGTTATACTGATTGGTTAGCGTGACCTGTCCACCAGCAGCAAGCCGCTTCTGATTGGTGAGTTTGGCAGGATGGTAAGGAGACGGCATGTATGTGTAAAATAGTTGACACAACAGATCCTGGGTCAGTCAGGAGCACTGCAAAAAAAAACGCAGCTTTGGCGATCACATGATCACGTTATCTGAAATCGCAATTTCGATCAGAAAACGATAAATCGTTCAGCCCTAGTTCAACGTCATTCTAAAACTGCATCAACTTCCCACAACAAAGTGATGCGTAAAGGAGGTCCCACATCGTCAAGGACAGTTGGTCCCATTGATGACCAGCAATCAGGAGATGGCTGCACGGAAGCAATGTCTCATCTTCACCACACAACTGACTGTGACTTAGTCTTCCAGAAGATGAGAGAAACATTCCTCTATCGCCAACAGATGATCCATGATCCACAGCAGTCAGCAGACATTCTCCAAATGTTCCCTCGTTTCTTGGACACTAAAGGACTGGTAGGAAACAAATACGATTTGAATAATATTTCTTAAAATAAATTTTATTCAATTGATATGATTGTAATGGTAGTTCCCTCCGCTTTACATTAGATTTTGCAGGATTTCTTGCTGATGTTTGGATGAGAGATTCCATCCAGGTTCCTGGAAAAGTGGACCACCTGCTTTAAAGACAAGATCATCCGAGAGGCCAGGAGCCTGAGACAGACACCTCTTCTGAAAAAACACCTCAACTCTGCCCTAAATGAAGAGTCTGACACTGCTGATGATGAGCCAGGTCGTATGTTGTTAAGGGTTTGTTTGCGATATCATAAGTTAGCATACATTTTTAAGCAAATGGGAGTATATCTGATTATTACTGCCGCCTGTTTTTCTTTTAAAATGGAGAGAAAGATATTCTTAGGTAAAATATATGTTGATTTTTGTCTGCAGAGTGGGACAGTGACATGGCCTCCCTTCTTGTCTTGCTGCATCTGCTTACACCTCAACCAGCTGGACGTAAGCGGCCAAAAAAGATCAGTGTTGCAGAGGCTGCAGATCATTTAGTTCTATTTCAGAAGGTTTGTAAAAGCCACGTGATATTTTGTAACATTTTTTTCTAGTTAACTGCTTATGTGACAGTGCTTCTCATTGTGTTTCAGGCGTGCCAGAGCTTGGAGGGCCACCTTACCACAGAGCGAAACCCCCAGCCATATCTTTTGGCCAGAGGAACCTCACGAGCACAGGTTTTCAGCTTCTACATAGTCTTGGATGGAAAGCTTCTTCCATGTCAGTCAAGTACATCTTTGGGTGCATTTGATGAGCCGTTCAAGTCTCATTTTGTTTTCAGTCTGAAATATGATGATGCTCTCTCCAGCCTGTACACATTTTTGCAGACTACACTGTACAACATTGACATTGGCACAACAGAAAAAACTCCAAGAGTCAAAGAGTTAAGAGCAAAGTTGTTGAACAAGCAGTCGCTAAAATGCTGAGATGTTTCCTCTGTGCGTCACCCTTTGGTCCAGCTCTGCTCTTGTTCAGGCACCTCAAACTAATTCATGGAATGTATCCAGGGAAAAATTTAAGATGAAAATGTGGTCAAATAGGATGCTGCTTGCAGTTCTCAAGTTATTCTGGATTTAGAAGGCACCTCATTAAGATACATGCACCATTTGACAGTCCATGTCTGACAGATCAGACCCCTGTCAGCCATGACACTGAAGAGCACGATAATTTGAAGTGCTTCAATGATGAAACCCCCTCTGCTTCATCACAACACCAAAATATTGAAGAAGGCTCTTCAGTGCCACTAAGCAGCAAGGACATGTGTGCATCAATTATTGCCAAACTTTTAGGAAGTGGTGTACCAAATACTGTCGTACTTTCTACCATTGAGAACTTGGCGGAATTTGTTGGAGACTTGCAAACTAATATACAGGAACAAGTGCTGAACTTAATACCAGCCACCAATCCCGCCAGATCGGCCATTGAAGAGTTGTTTAAACACACAGACAATCCTTTCAGCCATTTAAATTCAAATAGCAAGTTGGAAAAATATTTCACAGAAAAATGGGATATCATGCAAGCAGTTGAAAAGCGCCTAGGTGTAAGATTTGATACCAGACGAAACACCAAAACTGGAAACTAGGAGCAAGTTCCAATCATTGACAAATTGATCTGTATTCAATAGTTAAAACACTGCAGTTCATTTTCACAAATGAAAGTATTTGTGAATTGATGCAAAAATCTACTAGCTGTGACAAATATGAGGACTTGTGTGATGGAAGCTACTTCACAAATCATCCCCTGTTTTCAAGTGAAAAGTTTGCTCTCCAGTTGTACTTTGTTGAATTGGAGCGCGCAAATCCGCCAGGTTCAAAAAAAGGTATCCATAAAGTTGTCTGTCTTTACTTCATTTTAAGGAATCTTCCACCCAGGGTGAATTCAGCCTTGATGAACATTCATCTGGTATCATTGTTCCATGCACAAGATGCTAAGAAATATGGTATTGATGAAATATTGAAACCCTTAGTAAGAGACCTGAAAATATTAGAAACAGCTGGAGTTGCTGTTCCATTTTCTGAAGTCTGTGTTCGTGGCACTCTTGCACAAATGACTGGTGATAACGTGGGTATGCACAGCATTCTTGGATTCATGGAGTCATTTAGTGCAAATCATTTCTGTGGATTTGTCAAAAGTCAGTTTTCTCAGAAGATGACCCGTGTTTGACTTTAAGATCTGCAGTTTTGAATGACCAACATTTTACTGCTCTGGAAAATGATCCAACAATAACCTCCTTATTTGGCATTAAGCGGAACAGCATTCTGAACACTGCAGTATTTCAGAAAATTATGCTGTTGACATCATGCATGACATTTTGGAGGGGGTTGGTCAATATGAGGCCAGGTTACTTTTTGAATACCTGATGAAACATTTCATCACTAAAGAAAGCCTGTTGAAGAGGATCTATGCTTTCAAGTATGGCTATTTGGAAAAGAAAAACAAGCCAACCAATGTTAAGCTTGACTGTGTGGGACATGGACTCGGGTTAAACACATCCCAAACTCTGTTTGATCACAAACATACCCTTAATATTTGGTGACCTGGTACCAGAGGATGATTTGCACTGGCATTTGATGCTTTTGTTGCTGAACATTATTGACGTTGTGTTTTCATACTCGATCACTGAAGGGATGACTGTGTATCTAAAGCATCTTATTATCGAACATCACCAACTCTTCAAAGAACTTTACTCATCAAAAACCTTGATCCCAAAACACCATTTCATGGTCCGCTATCCTCGGTGCTTCTGAAAAATAGGACCACTTATTCATATCTGGACAATGAGATTCAAAGCTAAACATACATTTTTCAAGGACTGTGATAAGAACTTCAAGAATTTGACTGTCTCACTTGCAAGAAAACATCAGTTTGCTGTAGCCTATCATTGGGAATGCTTGGCCTTAAAAGCAGTCAAGTCTGGTCCAATCAAAATGTGTTTACTTGAAACATCAAGATGTATCTGCATACCTTCACACTGACCCACAGTCCATTGTCAACCTGACAAACTGGGTAAAGTGTGATGGAGTTGAATATCATGTTGGCCTTTTTGTTTGCATAGGCACTGATGAAAACACGCCTTTGTTCAGCAAAATAACCACTATTATCTTGGATAAAGGTGAAGTGTTTTTTGTTCTGATGGAACATGAAACTTGTTTCCATGACCATTTTCTTGCTTTCCAAGTAAATGAAATCAACCCAAATAAGATTCTGGTTCTGGAAAGAAGGGCCTGAAGACACTTCAAAGCTTTTGATGGCCAAATGTCCTGTGGGTGTGATTCATGTTTTTATGTTGTGTCAGAGAGTTGTATTATTTGAAGTGTCAAAATGTTTGATAAAGGAAACTGAGTGGAATTGATCTTGACTTGTATGTACACGTGTTGAGCTTAATGATGAGTTGAACTGTTTACATTATGTCTGCAATCCTGCATTACAAGGAAGTCACATTTGTTAAAGGTGTCAATATGTCAAGGTTTTTGACAAAGTTTGCACCGGATGGATTTTCTCCAAAGAATTTGTAGAAATCTAGTTGAGATTATTTGTTGAAAAATTGAAATATGTTTTTGTATAACATTTTGTTTTTTATTTGACTTACATTTTATAACACCGTTTTGCAACTGTTAAGCTGCCATAAAAACAGTGTGTTTTGATTTGAGGTTTTACCTTATTTTCTACTTGAAGAACGATGTTGTTGAACAAAGCTCATTGTTAGATAAATGATTTTACCAAAATATAACTTGGTTCACAAGTATGTATTCATGCAGCGAAGTGTTGCTGACCTAATGTCTCAATGTTTTAAATAAAGAGAGGCATTAAAGTAATTTATTTGGTGTATATCATATTTATTTTACCTAAAAAAAACATTTTAGTGTCTTGAAATATTAACTCCATGAGTGTAAAATACAACACATATTAATAGTTGACTGTTAACACTGAAAAAGAGTTAACATAAATGTAACTAAATATAAGAGTTAATTGTACTCTGAATGGGAGTTGTTTTTTAACACCTGTACATGTTCAGTTTTAACTCCTGATAGGAGTTAAAAGATCAACTCTCAGAAAAGAGTTACTTTAACACAGCCCAAGAGTTTATTCGCTGGTCTCACATGTACACTCAGATTGAGTTGATTTTAACTCACAGAGAGTTTATTCCCGAATCCTAAATTTGCTGTGAGAGCAGCCACCAAAATCTAACTACAAATGTTAGATCAAAGTCCACTGAAGAATTGTTGTTTTTTTAATGTATTTTCTTTAATTCACATTTTGTCCATAAACTTCATAATCAGAGTCGCCATCTCATCACATGACTAAAGTTTGGGTTCTGTATTGGTGGTAAAATATCCTTCCATGCCCCTCACTAGTTTGCACACAGAAAAGCATATTTTACTGGTTTCAAATCTCTTAGCCTGTTCTCTCACTTAAACCAGCTGTGGCAGCTTTCATTGTGTGATTGATTTTAAAATATAAATATGGAACAGAACCATTGGAATAAGATGTCAGGACATTTGAAGGAATGTCAATCTCCTGTTGAAATGTTGCAGTGTGCAGCTGAGACTCTCTGGCAGTGGCACAAGGAGCCACAATGGCAGAACCTGGACCCTCCTGGAGGAGAACCACAGGTATTTTTTCTTGATGCAGCTCATTTTCAGCTCTTAACAAAAACTCAGGAGTGATTCAGGAGAAGAGTTTCAGAAAAGCTGAGGTTGAAGGACTTCAATTTTTAAATTTCCCCTGGAACCAGACAACCTTGGAAGGTAAAACCTCCAATCATAGCCACTCAGATGCAGCAGCAGAAAGAAGCTGTCATCTACCCTGACAGTCAGAGCATCAAGTCAAGAAAACATCAACCATCTTGTAGTTCCAAACCTTCACCTGTCAGATTCAGCTACTTCTTATTGTGGGACTTGAAATTTGAACACAATGGAATTTGGACAAGGAGTTTTCCTTCAAGTCCAAACATCATCGTCCAGCCTCCAACCAGAGGTCTATGACTATGATTGGAGGTTTTACCTCCCAAGGTTGTCTGGTTCCAGGTGAATTTTAAAATTCCAGTCTCCAACCTTGGCTGTTCTGAAACTCTTCTCCTGAATCACTCCTGAGCTGCAGTAAGAAAAAATACCAGTGCCCAACCAGATCAACTTCATGGTAAATGGACTCAATTTTATTTTTCTACCTTATCTGCACTCAAAGCGCTTTACAGTGTAATCTCATTCACACAGGCCTCAAATGCTAATCTTTTGTTATGTTAGTTGATTTTGTTTTTTTCGTTTACACATTGTCACTTTTTATATGACGTCAATAAAAATGTGTCAACATTGTATGATGTACAATCTACTAAGTGGGTATCAAGTGATGTTAAAACAACATTTTTTAGGGGTTTAAATCAGTACTTGAAGTAGCCACTGAATTAATATTTACTTCATCGCTTAAGTATCTTTAAAAAAATAAAATCAAAGTGAGGTACAATCATTGCCCAGCAAAATACAGCTTACCTTTTGAAAGGTGTGTTTATGTTTCATTTTAACTTCTCCCCAGTCCACTCCTCCCCTGTTGGATGGCACCAGAATGAAAATCAGATTTTATTCCTATTAATATCTACAAGTGTAAGCTACAACCTCTTACAGCTAAATGTTAAATCAATGGAAAAGTACATTCAAACTTCTGCCTTGACTCAGGTAGCTCCTTTCTCTCATGCCGATTCTCTCTCCTTCGCTGCTGCAGTGGTGCTCCAACTCCACTGTCATGAAATAACTTGTTATTTTGTTCTTGGCTGTCATGGTGACTCGTGGTATCGGGGCTCCATTGATGATGGCGTTTTGTCGTGGTTGTGCACGTGTGCAACTCAAGGTGAACGTACTCACAGTTGATTGAAGCAACTCAGATCAGCTGTTCTGGAACCAGATACTCAGAGTTTCCCATCTCAGAGTGTCAACTCAGGATTGATTGAGGAGAAGAGTTTCAGAACAGCCACAGTTGGGGGACTTCCATCCAGCCATCCATTTTCTTTACCTGTAAGGGAGTGGAAACAGTTCTTCAATAATAACAAAAATAAACAGCATGTCGTGGTGGAAAATGGTGGATGAGAGTAATCAGAGGACTGAGTCTCAGGTGCCAGATGGGGGATCTCTTTATTCTTAGCAACCATCCCTCCTAGCAGTGCAGTTAAAGATGTCCTCCCACTGATACAGAATATGACATACCTTTTTATACTGTATTCAGGCTGTGTGTGTGTGTGTGTGTGTGTGTGTGTGTGTGTGTGTGTGTGTGTGTGTGTGTGTTTGTTTGTGTGATGTGATGGCCTTCACACTATCTTCAAGGACCAGAAAGGAATGGGACATTCCCCGATTACACTTATCTTGGACCTTGGCTTCCTGTGTGTGGCGTCTCTTTACCATGTGTATGTGTGGTGTACTTGCTTTCCCAGATGACTGCCATCTTTGTTATGTGGGCTGACATGTTGAAGTGTCAGCACAGGTCATAGCGATGAGACTTAACTCTCATTCTCCCACAAGTATTATTTCCACCTCATACTCCTGCATATATTCAAGTGAACAGGGAACACAAATTTATGCACAACTTCTCCTGTGTGTTCATCCACAGTCACTAAACAACAACCAAACCAAACAAAAGGGGGTTTGCGAGCATGGCGATCAGCTGTAGTTCACCATCTTATCCAGGTCACATGACTCAGGAGTAGCATGGCCGTCTGGCAACCAAAGGGTGGCTGGTTTGATCCTCATTTCCCCCGGTGACCATGTCAAAGTGTCCTTGAGTAAGAGACTGAACCCCTAATTGAGCATCAAAAGCAGCTCAGACCTGCTGCAGCTCAGCAGACCTCAGCCATTTTTAGGATGTCTCAATGATTCTCCTTCACGGGATTTTCATTCAGAAACAATAGAATTGTCAAATACCACAACAGTTTTCAGCTTGCTGGTAAACAGTATTTCAACTTCCATTCCACTGTGTAATGGCCGTGACTGATGTGTACTATATGCAGTACTAATCAAGTACAGCCCTGACTGATACTTTATCTCCAATGCTAGGAAGGATAAGAATGTTGAAATGGACCAAGCAGGAATAGAATCTCAAGTCATGTCTACTTTACTGAGCAGCACTCAGTTAATTTCAGGAAACACAAGACATTTTGACCACATGTCAATGAAGTAGTCAGCATCAGATACCATCAGATACCACCAGATACCACCAGATACCATCAGATACCATCAGATACCACCAGATACCATCAGATACCACCAGATACCATCAGATACCATCAGATACCACCAGATACCATCAGATACCACCAGATACCATCAGATACCACCAGATACCATCAGATACCATCAGATGCCACCAGAGACCACCAGATACCACCAGATACCATCAGATACCACCAGATACCACCAGATACCATCAGATACCACCAGATACCATCAGATACCATCAGATACCACCAGATACCATCAGATACCATCAGATACCACCAGATACCACCAGATACCATCAGATACCATCAGATACCATCAGATACCACCAGATACCATCAGATACCATCAGATACCATCAGATACCACCAGATACCATCAGATACCACCAGATACCACCAGATACCATCAGATACCACCAGATACCATCAGATATCACCAGATACCATCAGCTTATCAGCTCAGTGTGCATGAGGTCATGGTTGCTCATTGAAGAACCAGGGCTGCTCTCTCCACCAATCCACTGCCAACAAGCCAGACAAGTGGGACTGGCAACTGTTCTGCTCCGCAAGTTCATCTGGCATCATCATGACCTGCTCCTCTATCAGGGGCATCCACATTCTTCAATGTTGCCCTGAGTCAGCAGGAGCAGACGCTACCTTTAGGGGCCGAAGTGTTCACACGCAGAACCAGAACACAGCCACAGCTTTCTGTCATTTTCTGTCTCAAATACTTTACAAGTTTCAACTTGGTCCAAAACCTGCTCACCTCTCTGGGTGTCAAGTGTGTCTGCACCGTCTGACCAAACTTCATCAAATGTGTGAGTCTTATTTCCTCAAATCAACTCTGGGCAGTGTTGATTGCAAGAAGAAAAAAAAGTAGAAAAAAGTTCTGTCAAGTAACGTTAGAACCAAGCTCTGGACCAAAGTCTGGTGCTTTTTCAATTTTCAGTCAGTGAGTAATGTTCTATTCATTTATGTAACTCTATCTCACATTGATACAGAGAGTTGTTTTTAATCTTTTAAATCATGTGACCATCATCATAACAGCTGTTGTCCTTGTTTTATCTGAAAACAAATTTATTCCTGATGAATTCCCACTGACTGTAGCAGATACTTGTCCTCATCTTTTCTTCCATGCTCTGTGTCCTGTATATGGTTATAATGATGCCCACATTTAAGGTGAATGACAGTTTCAGACATTGTTCTATTTTAAGCATTTAACGTTCAATCTTGTGCTTTACCAAAGAAATGTGTAATATTGGGTGCTGGTGTCTCACCTCTGACAGATGAGGTTTGTTGCAGAGCACCAGGAGTAATAAAGCACTACTTTCTCAACAGTTGACAGACAGTGCAGACTGTTTACGTACCTCCTACTATATGTTCCCCACAGAAACAAGGATCTCATAAAGATTCCTGTCAGACAATTTCAACACTCCACTTTCACTCATTGCTTCACAATAAATGATATTAAACATTGGTTACTTCTATTAAATATGAAGCCATCACTGAGCTGTTTACAATGAAGTTCATATCATGAAACAAGGTAAGTTCAAGTTTCAGTACTGTCTTTCGTAAAAATATAAATATCTTTTCAAATATAGAATAACTTTAAAAACAAAGTCGCCCCAACGTTTCTTTTGACAGCCCAAACGACTGAGACTAGTTTGATGAGATTTGGACGTGGAGGGGGGGCTGCGTGACGTCAAGGGTCAGAAATGTCTTTTTGAATGACTTCAAAGCAGGTTTAAATGGTTTGTAGTTCCATGGTGTTAATTCGGGTGTTGTTCTACCGCCTCAGTGCAGCTCAGGGGGCGGGGCTATTTCAGCAGTCACGCGCAGGAACTCTGGGCTGAGTTCCACTCTCCATCTCCACGCGCTGTTCTCTAAGATTCGCGGTGTCCAGAGGAAAACGCAGTGCCTGGAATATTCGGTTTAAAAAGAAAAAAAACGAAGTATATGAACTTCTACAGGTTCTAAAACTTTATATACGCCGCGTATAAAGCCTTAAGTAGCGAGTAAGGTGATTGTTAAAGGCACCTGAAGCTGGTCGACTTTAGCTGAAGTTAATGCTAATGCTACCTGACATTCTTGCTAGTTTATGAACTTTAATGGCAGGAGAATAAAGGGAACTATGTTCTTTTTCTGTACTGCATCAAACATGGAGGTGAGTTTACTCTCATTTTGTGTATAAAATACTATCACAACATACAGACACAAGGTTTGATGAAACTTCACTGTTTGAGGACATTTTTTGTTGAATTTCTTTTTTTTGGGCGGGGGGGGGGGGGGGCGTGAATGTCCTGTATTATTTTGTTTAATTTGTGCTTTTCTTTTCCTTGGAGTTCATAGTGGCATTATCAGCTTTAGTCAGTAGAGGGCAGTATGCACTTTATTGTTGTTTAGTTTGATGTGTCAAAATAATTTGACCTTGTCTGCTGCCTCTTGCAGGTTTCAACCTGAATGAGAAAGTTTTTTATTATCCACTAATATTGGTAATGGACAAGATACAAATTCATGATGTAACTGTGAACATTAAAAGCTGCTGAAGCAGTTCTTCATTTGAAACATTTTGAAACTTAATCCAGCTTTATCTTGTTAAATGCTTTCTTCCTGTAGTTAAAAAAACAGTTGTGGATTCCCAGCGCAGCTGAACTTGACATTTTTGATGAGACTGAGGCAGCAGTGGAGGAAGATGTCCTCCTTGAACTCCTGGAGGCCAATCCAGATGTAGGTGATGAAGGCAGGAGTCATTATGAAGCTTTGCTGTTAACAAACAGTCAGAAACACATTTTCTCTGATGCAGCTTAACTTGACATGTTAATGAAATCTGGACTGCAGTGACAGAGTTGGGTCACATTTCTGTAACATGTTCAGTTATTAAATACAGGTTACTTGAAAGACTGAAAATGAAATCTCAATGATTTGAGCTACTTTGTGGAAAAATAACAAAATGGACGCAGCCATAAAAATGGAGTTTCACAAACATGTCTGTTTCTAGATTTGTCTCCTTTAGATCATTCAACACCATCTCCACTCACACAAACCTCATCACTTTGTCTTCAAGTAGATTGAAAAACCTGGAGATGATGATGTCAGCAGTTTTACATTCTAGAACTTTGGGGTTTTACTTTACAAAACTAGACATTGAAGAGTTTCCTCTGAAAAACTGGAATTGTCAATATTGTAATATTTGGTTTGATAACTTTGTTACTGTCTAATGTAATGTGATGTAATGCTGTAGTACCTTGATTCATATTTTTTAGTCTGCTACAATGTTCAACTTGGTCATCAAAGCAGATATGAAAAAACAAAATAACAGTCATTAAAACCATCAGTCAATGAAAATGCCAGTTTGACAATGACTTGGATTCATAGGATGGGACACAAATTCAAAAAGAGTAAACCTTCTTCTTTATCAGTGTTTTTGTTTCTCTGTTGTCCTTTGTATTTTTGTTGAACTTTAACAGGAGCGCTTCTATGATGGAAAAGGGGGCTGAATATTTCTGTTCTATCAGACAAAGTCCAGGAGTGCAGTAAAACAGCCGGTCAAGGAAGCAACAGTGCTTCAAGCAAAAGGACCAGAGATCAGCAGCCATGTTGCCTCAGCAGCTTGAAGGTGACTCTTGTAGGGAGACCATTTCATTTCTTCTTCACTCTCCTGATGAAGCTGATGTGTTTCAAAAGATCAAGTTAGGAAGCAGCAAAATGCACCAAGTGACCTCTAAAGAGTCTCCAGCTGGTCCAGAACGCTGCAGCGAGGGTTTTGACGGGAGTTAAGAAGAGAGAACACATCTCTCCCACTTTAGCTTCTCTCCACTGGCTTCCTGTAGGATCTAGAATCGACTTCAAAGTCCTTCTGCTGATTTATAAGGCTCTCAATGATAAAGCTCCATCCTATTTGAAAGAGCTCATTAGTCCCTACTGTCCGACCAGAGCGCTCCGCTCCCAGAATGCAGGTCTTTTAGTGATTCCCAGTATCAATAAAAACAGACTGGGAGGTAGAGCCTTTCGTTACCGGGCTCCTCTACTGTGGAACCAGCTCTCTCCATGGGTCAGAGAGGCAGACACTTTAACTACGTTTAAGTCCAGGCTTAAGACCTTCCTCTATGACAGAGCCTTCAGTTAGGACTGGTTCAGGTAGCTCTGAACCATTGATAGCTATGCTGCTACAGGCTTAGACTGCTGGGGGACACATCAGGTTACATGGAGCCCTTCCCTCCTCTCCTCTCCTCTCCCCCTCTCTCCTCCTCTCCTCCCTGCACATTTTACTTGTTGCACTTTGTAGTTTGGCCTTGGTGTCTCGCAGTCTCTCTGTGTTTCCACAGATCCACCAGAGCCCCAACCGCCGCCTGCATCGCCCCCCCCCCCCCCCTCTTATTCCCTACTGTTACACTGGCCTGCGCTCCCCTTCCATGAACCAGTCTGCCATCCAGTCCCCCATCAAGCTGGCTTGCTCTCCCTGCCTCCCCTACCAGAAGCTTCCTTCTTCAGCTGTTATTAACATTTCCGTGTTTCCCACATTTTGCATTGTAAACTGTTTTCTTGTCTGTAGCAACATCTACTGCACGTCTGTCCGTCCTGGGTGAGGGATCCCTCCTCTGTTGCTCACCCTGAGGTTTCTCAGATTTTTCCCTGTTAAAAGGGTTTTCTATGGAGTTTTTCCTCAGTCGATGTGAGGGTCTAAGGGCAGAGGATGTTGTTATGATGCCATGTGAAGCCCTTTGAGACAAACTGTTTGTGAAAACGGGCTACACAAATAAAATTACCTTACCTTACCTACCTACCTCAAGTTAATTTTAGGTTGGAGGAGCGGAGCTCTGGTTCCGCTGGTATCAGCCCGGTCCAGTGTTGTGGATTTCTCTCTCTTCTCTCTAACATTGTAGACCAGCAAAAGCAAGTTAAGAGCAAAAACAGGTTTCTATCAGGTCGTCTCTCTAAATGCTGCACGTCTGTGCTGATAAACGTCTCATGATTGTGGTTTGTCTCCACCGGCCTCCCCCCTCCTCTCTATCAGCCTCTGACTCTCACTCTCACCCAATGTCCTCCCTTCCTCCTGCTTCTACGACTGAACAAAGATTTGTAGATTTGACACAAAAATACAAGCCTGTGGTGCAACGCTGCTTCTCACACAGAAATACATGGAAACACTTGGCCCTCAATCTGCTGGTCTGACCAACACATTCACTTGCAGGGTTCTTTTAACAGGCCTGAAATCACCAGTTCAGTTTCCCTGCTTTGAAATATGTGGTGACAATGTCTGAACATGACCAAGTTAAAGGTTGAAGTACTGCAGTTACTACAAGATAAGAAGTACCTGGATGATGAAGCCTCTTCAAGACATTCAAGCAAGTCCAGTTGCTTTTATCCTTTAAACTCAAATCTGATCCAGGATCAGTGAGTTGACACTCAGAACTATCATTAAAGTGAATTAACTTTTTTCCTGTCTGTTCTATTCATGATTCCTCTGGCAGGTTTGTTATTAATATTCCAGGAATGTGTGTCAGTTTTCAGTCTTTTTTTCCTGTTTCCTTCACAAACATGGGGGATGAAGTCCTGAGTGACGATCAAGAAACTCCCTAAAAATGAGAAGTAACGACAGCAAGGAAATCACCTGAAGTCAGTAAAAGTGTCATTTTAATAAATGGATTTAAAAGTCAGATCAGAGATTTTGTCAGATTTTACTTTTATGAAATGCCTGGGAAAAGCTTGCTTTCATCCTGAGCTCAGGAGGGTTCACTGTTTTGTTTCCAGTGTTGTGTTTTTGCCTCTGGAATGAAATTTCATTCTAATGTACACTGCTTGTTCGATCTATCCATCTATCTTTATTCTCTCTCTCTCTCCTCTGACCTTCGTTAGCAGTCCAGTGAAACTCAGCTAATTTATCTGAGGACTTCACTTTGAAACCCTCTGTTTCAGACACGCTGTCGTCTGCCTCCTCAGATGCTGAAACTGTCAGACGTCCTAAAAAATGTCTGGAGAATCATGGATGAGATTCACCTCCAGTAGGATTCAACAAAACATCTCTGTGTTGTTAAATGCAGTTGACATGAAATGTGTTAAGTTGGTCAGGCTTGTTTTATGAAGTAGGTGTCGTTTTATATCAGGAAACAGGAGATGTGGTGCTGACAATCTGATGCGTCTGCAGCAGTGAAGGAGAGGAAACTGCTCATCTGATCAAAAGATCATGAGTGTCGCAACTCTGATGTGGATGACGTGTCCGACCCTCAGCTTTATCTTTGTATCACTTCAGCACATCAGGAGCTGTTGACACGGACATGAAAAGCTGCACTTAAGAGTCCTGATGCGGAAATAAGAGTGAAGAAACTAGTAGCAGACGATCGGAGGAGCTTGACACTGGACATGGATGGCAGGGTGCTGCTGGTGCTGCTGGTGCTGCTGGTGCTGTGGAGCTCAGGTAGGCTTCCTGTTGGAGGTGTTGTTGATCTGCATGGTTCAGATAGACGTGTGTTTGAAACGGCTCAAATCAACTGGCTCATGTCCTGGAGGCAGCAGCTGCATTTCTGGATTGACTCCCTCACTGTTTGCTCCAGTCGGCCCTCAACTGCTCTGATGTTCTGTGTTCCGTATGTCAAGAAGTCAAATAAATGGACTGTTCTCCAGTTGTAGTGTGCTGGTACAAACACAGTAGTTCAATTACATGAGGTGGCTGAGCTGCTGCTAAACCCAGAGAGTGTCGGTCATCCACAGTCTAACTAGTCTCAGCTTAGTTTCAGATCAACTTGAAAAATATTCTTTTAATTTACATGAAGCAGGAGAGACAAGATAACAGGAACGCTGAGAAAAGACTGAGTGTCAACAACTGAACCATGAAATAAGAAACTAGAATCAAAGAAACTGAAGCCACATTTGCAGAAATTGTGTGTGTGTGTGTGTGTGTGTGTGTGTGTGTGTGTGTGTGTGTGTGTGTGTGTGTGTGTGTGTGTGTGTGTGTTTGGGGAGGGGGGGTTAGAACCAGAAAAGACTTTACTGCCAATGTTGTGCGTTGAGGAGCGATTTGGTCAAAATTATAATTGTCAATAATTATGAATATAATTTTTGATTATTGAATGAAATACTAATTAATATTGAATATTAATCAATCGGGGCACCACCCTGATGAGTTCAGGGAAACTAAAATGTTGACCAAATTTGGAAAAATTGTCAGTCTCAAACAGAGTTTATCCACTAAACAGTCAATATTCTGTAATATCAACTAAACAGGGACAACTCTGATCTTAGAAGGGTGAGATCAGAGCGCTGCCTATCACTGAGACACGTGACCACAGTTTTGGACACAAAAGACACTGCAACTTCTCTCTTATGATTAAAAATGTTTATTAAACACAATGCATCAATCAATCAGCAACACGTTGGTATAACAGTTCAATCGAACCAAAAGATACAAAGTGATAACGTGTGTGTGTTTTTGTGTGTGTGTGTGTGTGTGTGTGTGTGTGAGTGTGTGTGTGTGTGTGTGTGTGTGTGTGTGTGTGTGTGTCCCAAAGAGAGAAGGAGGAGGGGGGAACCTGGTTGCCTAGCAACCAGTCAGCATCAGCAGCAGAGGCTCACAGCTGAGGCTGGCTAGCCACTAGTTAGCAGCGTCGGGTGTGGAACCAAACGAAAGGAGGAAGCTGCTGATGGAAGCCACCAGCCGCTATTCCATCTCCTCCCAGTTCAACCCCCAGACCCAATGTCAGGGCGTCTGCTCATGACATATTTGTCTCATTTATTTATTATTCATTTATTCAAGTAGTTGAGCAATCGGACGGTTGAAAGTCATTTTGTGTGTTTTCTCTTTAAAGAGGACTGGACAAACTGGAAAGGGAGAGGCAGGAAATTGGAGGAAACAATGAACAAGATTAATTCATGAATTGAAATGCTAAAATTAAAAGAATTATCTGGGGGAAAAAGGAATAAACTAAAAATAATTTTAACAAATCACTAATTCATTCATAATGAGAGACTAATATTGTGTCAGTGTTGTGTGTAAATTGATGGTGTGTGTGTTGTGTTCATTATCTTTGTATCTCAATCATATTAATAATGAATGATGAATATCTATCATGGTAGGCTGATGAATGACATCTGAAGAAGATCATTGTAAAAAGAAATAGAATAAATGAATGGGTAGAGAAATAAATCCTACTTTAAGGCCTTTTAACATTTGTAATTGAGAACTTCTGGTTTCTATCATACAGAAATATCAATAAAATATAATTCCACAATAATTTTGTACAGCAAAGAATAAACAAACACATAGGAGACAAAGAGTGGAAATATGTAATTAATTACTATCACCATAATAAGAAAAACATTAACCATAGTTGTGATATTAATATAAAGGTGATGTCATCATTAACAACGTTGTTAATGCCAGAACAATAATAGCAAGAGTAGTGATGAGAACCAGAAAACAGTGATGCCACAAAAACAGTGATAATAATAATAATAATAATAATAATAATAATAATAATGAGAGAGAAGTGTCACATTTCATTAATAACTTGTGTTTGGTAATAATAATGGTGAATGAGGATAAATTGTTCATCTCTGGTTTGCTGTTCCTATTTTTTTCCTCCTCCACTTGCAGTGATTCATCATACAGGATTTGTAGCATTTCTACTGTCAAAAAATATATAAACAAGCAAGTGGACGAGGAGAAAGAGACCAGAACATAGTTACAATGTCTGAAATGATACATTATTAATAATAGAATAGAACAAAATATTGATTGAGTGAGAGTATTAATAATAATAACAATAATAATAATTTCATCATGCAGTAATTCTGTATTATTCAGAATCAATGGTATCCTTTTCAATGCTTTTGTTGTTATCACCACGATCAGTAGAAATGTTTCTAATACAGCAACAATAATATCAAATGTAATATAATTATGATATTGTAATGAAAACAATAAATGTATGAACAAATAAAGGCATTTTAAAAAGAATAAAGGGTGAATGGAGCTGGTGTGTGTGTGTGTGTGTGTGTGTGTGTGTGTGTGTGTGTTGAATGTGTTGGGTGTTTGTGTGTTCAATGTCACTTTGAGGGTTGGATGTCAGGTTCATTTATTGATGGTAGTGGACCAGGTTTTACTGAAGTTGGTGGTTTCATGGTTGATGGATGCAGACATTTTTCCAGGGATTTCTGCTCATCAGCAGCTTCTTCCACTGTAGGATGTTGAGGTTGTTTGGAGGTTTCCAGTCTAACAGGATGGACTTCTGGGTGATAGTGAGTGCTGGAGGGGAATGCTGGAAGATGGATGATGGAATGGTCGTTGCCTCCTGGCTCCAGTTTGAACTCTTCTCCAGTACGACCTCCATCATTTTTCTGTCGTCAGTAACTGTGATAATTGTGTGTACGTGTGAGCATTTGACACCAGAAAAGACCACTGAGGCAGGTTCACTGGTCACCAGCACCTCTCCTCTCCTGTGACAGGTCTCCTGCTCCTCTCCTCCTCCACTGAGGGAGGGGGGAGGGGGGAGGGGGGGCACAGCTCCCTTCTATTTCCTTTAAGTTGGCTCAAAGCACCATAATTGAAAAGGTCCTGGAAACTCATCATGACACAGTTGTTGATCCAGGTCTGAGTGAACATGACCCTCTCAGAGTCTTGATACTCCAGTCTGGAATTTCAGTTTCTTTTTGGAGTCCTTTCTCAATAAACCCATCATGATACTGGTCCTCTTTGGTGATGTAACAGACTTAAATACTCTTGTAACTGTCATGTCCATGCATGTAGTGGTGTTCTTTGTTTGCCATGTGTCTATGTTGTGTCTTGACGTCCTGTTTTATTTTGAAATTTAACCATCCTCCCAGTTTCTGGTAACTTCCACTTCCCCGTGGTGGATTTCCCACCAGTCTGATTGTCTTCCCCACCCCGACTGTGTCCTCCTGTTTCCATCACCTCATGAGTTTATGTCGTCTGCATTTCTCTTTGTCTGGTGCGAGTTTGTCTTTTCCGTCAGTTCCAAACGTGCTACGTCATTTAATGCCTCATCAAGTTTGTGTTTTTGTTGAATCTTTGTCTAGTCAGGTTTTGTTTTCCATGCCATGCTCCTTACCTGATCTAACTTTGAGTTTCTTTGTCACTTTGTCGAGTCAGGTTCTCCTCAGTCGAGTGAGTTTGAGTTTTTGTAGTTTAGGCTTTTTTCCTCATAAGAGTGGTTTTGATTTGTACTTTAGTAATAAACTTTCTTCATCTGGCACCTTGCCTGGGAGTCGTGGCTTTGGGTTCTCGTCCAAGCTCAAGTCATGACAGGAACAAAGATAAAGTGTGCACTTGATTTATTAGGTGGTACATAATTATCAAAGTGGTAAAATTGTTAAAATGTCAATAATCATATCATAAATCAAAATAATTCTTGGATAATATATCCTGGGAGACATGGTTGTGCAGTGGTCAGCACTGTTGCCTCACAGCGAAAAGGTTCCAGGTTCGAGCCCAAACTTGAGCACAGGATCTTTCTGTGTGGAGTCTGCATGTTCTCCCTGTTCCTGTGTGGGTTCTCTCTGGTACTCCAGCTTCCTCCCACAGTCCAAAGACATCAAGAGGGGACGAGGCTGATTGATACTCTAAATTGTCCATAGGTGTGGCTTTGAGTGTGAATGGTTGTCTGTCTCTATGTGTTGGCCCTGTGATGGACTGGTGACCTGTCCAGGTTGAACCTGACCTCTCACAGGAAGGCTGCTGTGATAGGCTCCAGCCCCCCGCTATCCTTAACAAGATAAGAGGTACGAAATTGATGGGATACATCAACTAACATAATGTGTTACTGTGACAGGCCTAATATACACTCGTAATTTTAGGAGGTGCACTTGTTCACCTGGTGCAATAAAAACATTTTCCAATGAATACTTACAAATAGCCTCGATGATGTATATTAAACATCAATTATAGATTCAAATTTGTCATTTTTCAGAGTACAAGTACTGACATGCAGCTAGCATCCAACCAGAAGTGCAAATCAACTGGAACGTGCAGATGAATCCAAGTATAAATGTGGAATAATGTTGTATTATACAGTTTAGGCAGGAGTGTCATGAGAATCACACCATGAACTTGCTGTGTACATGAGGTTAGATCACATATAAACAAAGCTAGTATGTTTACTTCAAACCAGAGGTGCTGCCTGGAAATGTAGCATCAGTCTTTATGTATTTAGCTGCTTCTCAAGCACATTTTCTTCTCCCTCCCTGTCGGCTCCACCCTTCTCCAATTGCAGTACTTTTGAGTCCCAAAATGCTGAGGCAGGTGAAGGAAAAGTGCTCTCACTTGACTGGACCTGCAGTGAGCAGTAGAAAGTAAAATGTAAAACTCATCCAGGAAGGCCAATTAGAGGTTGGACTTTTTGGAACAGCAGAGTCTCCATTCTGGGCTCAGGTGTTCCAGTGTGAGGGCCATGAATCTTCCCTCCTGGACTGTGGACGCTCAGGGTCTGGAAACACCTGCTCACCTGGCAGATCAGTTGGACTCATCTGCTCAGGTGGAGCTTTGGTTCAGGTCCTCCTCCATCCTGTTGCATATTCATGTATTAATGATCCTCTTGTCTCTGCTCAGATGCTGATGATGTCAGGTTGGTGGGAGGAGCAAACCACTGTGCTGGTAGACTGGAGGTGAAACACCTGGGAGAGTGGAGAGAAGCAGAGACAGACAGGTCCTGGACCCTGAAGGAAACAGCTGTGATATGTAGACGGCTGGACTGTGGTTCTGCTGTCTCAACACAGCAGAGAGACGAGTCCTCAGAACGACTCATGTGGTTCATCTACTCTGAGTGTGTTCAGTCTACATCAACACTGAAGGAGTGTGTGAGATCATGGAACTCTTCTGGTTCCACCATCCAGGAAATCACCTGCTCAGGTAACATTATCGACACTAACAGTCATGTGACTGAGATCCAGGACAAGTTGTCTTTGGCTGTTTACATGAACATAAATGTTCCTCTATGATTCTGACAATAACATACCAATTTTTTTAACCTTCATCTCGCCAGAAGACTCTCACTGCGTGTTTTCTCAATCGCATACTTCTATACTGCATACTTAAAATTTTTAGTCTACTCAACTGAAAATGGAAAAACGTATGGATAGTTTTCAAAAATTGAGAATGCAAAAGTTCCCGGATGACGTACTCCAATCAGTTAAGATTTTGAGTGTGCAACTGTGGACACTTGCTGTGGTGAGAGTCGGCCAACACTGACTTGTATAGAGTCATCTTTACATGAAATAACAGGGACAAGTAGGAAATTCTGTGTGGACACGGGTTTGAAAAGATAAAATCACTTGTCACCAAAATGTTGTGCTAAATAAATCACACAATTAAACTCTACAGACAGTTGCATCTTCAGCCAGTAGAAGGAGGACATCGTGTTGTTGGTGCCTATTGTGGTGTAACAATGTGCGATGACCCTCCATTTTGCTTTTTTACTGCTTCAGAAATTGACAAACAAGCACAGGCAAAAGGAGGCGGTAATTACCTGATGCTGATGCGGTGCTCGCCAGTCACAAATCTGTGTAGAAGAAGAAGACACCACGTCATCATTTTGAAGAGTGCACCGCACGGCAGGATGTGGTTTGGGACAGCACTGCACCCTCGAAACACGCGCACTGCGCGATTGAGTACATACTTTGCTTAGAATACTCAGTTTGAAAATTTTACATATGCAGTATGAAAGTATGTGATTTGGTACACAGTAATGCAGTCATGTTACTGTGATCCAGTACAAGTGACTTTGTTTTTTTAACATGCACACAAATATTCACAAAACTCCAGTGTTTTTATTTTTTACCTTTATTTAGTCCAAGGAAACTCACTGAGAGTGACTCACATTTGCAGGAGCACCCTGATCACATTCACAGTCATAGAACAGCAGCTGCTCAGTACCACCTCTGAGAGCCTTGCTCAAGGGCATCTTGGTGGTGTTAATGAGTGTGGCTGCTTCCTCCTACCAGTCCTGAGGATTGAACCAACAACCTTTTAGTTTCAAGTTCACTTCTCTGTCCTTCAGGCCAGTGGTTGTCTAACTCTTGAAGCAAGTACCTCCATGATGACCATGGAACAGTGTCATAGCGCCTCTGTTCAGCTGCGTCAGAGGTGGACAGCATGTTTTCTCAGAGTCAGAGTGAGTCAGAGGCCAACCATCAGACAACCATAGAGAAACATGAAACACTGGAATATTTTATGAATCTGAACTTGTTTTCAAGTGTGTGTGTCAATCTGGTGAACTCTGAGGTTCCAGTGAAAAGATCCACTTGTTGCCAATTATTGCTATAAATGATGCATTGATCACTGATGAAATACAGTAAATTATATTAGAAATAGTGTTTGAGAATATTTGAAAGTAAGGAGCTGGGCAGTGTCTTTGGTATCAGTGCTCTGATGCAGCAGTCAGCTGGAGCCTCTGTTGGAATCACCTTTGATAGCAATACACACTGAGCACAGGTTCCAATAGAAGACCCAGTGTGTGCTGCTCAGGGTCCAGCACAGGTAGGCCAACACACTGTTGCTGTTTGACTGAGATGCACACCAGACAGTTGTAGAATCACACACATCAGACTGTATCTTAGCATCAATCAGGGAAACGCTGGCTCTGGTTCTTCTGTGGAGGCGAGCAGCAGTGACGTGAGTTCATCCTCAGGACAACACAGGAGTTGGGAATCATTCAGCTCCTCCAGGAGCTGTGGCCTCATGACGATCTCTTCCAGGGTTTTCACACTGAACAACACCAGGGCCGGCTTTTCCTTCATCCCCATTGTTATGATTTGCAGTTCCCTCCTGTCAGATCACCTGCTATTGAGCTGCTGGTGTAGCAGATGTTTGTTTTTATTTCCTGACACTCTGACTATTTCCCGTTCATCAGACTGAAAGCCTGAGGGTAGAAACTGTTTTTAGCCTGGGGGTCTCAGCATCCAGGGCTCTGTAGCATCTTCCAGAGGGGAGGGGATCAAACAGTTTGTGACTGGGGTGTGATGGGTCAGCAGAGATGGTGCCTGTCCGTTTCCTGACCCTGGACCGATAAAGGTCCTGGATGACAGGTAGGTCGGCCCCCATGATTCTCTCTGCTGACCCGATTGTTCGTTGCAGTCTGATCCTGTCTTGTTTGGTGGCCGATCCAAACCAGAGTGATGGCTGTGAACAGGACAGACTGAATGATTGTAGTATAGAAGATGATCAGCAGCTCCTGTGGCAGGTTCAACTTCCTGAGCTGTCACAGGAAGTCCAACCTCTGCTGAGCTTTTTTTCTGGACAGTGTCCATGTTAGAGGTGGACTTCAGGTTCTTGGAGATTGTGGTTCCCAGGAACTTGAACATGTCCTCAGGAGACACTGTGTTGTTGAGGATGGTGAGGGGGGAGAGTGTGGGTGGGCTTCTCCTGAAGTCCACTGTCATCTCCACATTCTTGAGCAGGTTCAGCTCCAGGTGGTTCAGACTGCCCCAGTGGACCAGCTGCTCCACCTCCTGTCTGAAAGCAGACTTGGAACCATCCTTGATTGATACAGATATGTATTTTCTTTCAAAATTGTTTGCTATTTTTTCTATAGTATTCATTGTTTCAAAACAATTTTGACTTGTTTAACTTTCCAAAAGATATTTGGGTTTTCCACAGTTTGAGAATCACAACTTTAGGCTGCCACTGCTAGGATCTGAAAATGGTGGTGATGATAACGTAAACTAGAGATTCCAGTTGTGTTCTCTGGTATCCACATGTGGGATATTAGATGGTTTAGGGAGGAAAGAGCAGGAATCATGATTCCCAGCTTCAATAATCACATGAATTATTTCAAAGAGGATGAATTCCTTCCAATTCTATATTTTCCTTCTCACTCTCAGGATAAATTCCTTGGAAATCTGTGTTTTCCTGTCTCATTTCCAGGGTTTGCTAGTTAACATGTCAGAGGCATGAACAGGTGAGTTCATGTTGACATGAATTCATTCTCATCATGAATCTGCCTCTTGTTGTCTTTCTCAGAGTCTGTCAGGCTGGTGAACGGGTCGAACCTTTGCTCTGGCAGACTGGAGGTGAAGTCTAACCAGCTGTGGTCCTCAGTGTGTGAAGAGGACTTTGACATGCAGGATGCAGAGGTGCTGTGTGGAGAGCTGAGATGTGGGACACCTTCAGTCCTGGAGGGGGCACTTTTTGGACCAGCAGAGTCTCCATTCTGGGCTCAGGTGTTCCAGTGTGAGGGCCATGAATCTTCCCTCCTGGACTGTGGACGCTCAGGGTCTGGAAACACCTGCTCACCTGGCAAATCAGTTGGACTCATCTGCTCAGGTGCAGCTTTGGTTCAGGTCCTCCTCCATCCTGTTGCATATTCATTTATTAATGATGCTCTTGTCTCTGCTCAGATGCTGATGATGTCAGGTTGGTGGGAGGAGCAAACTACTGTGCTGGTAGACTGGAGGTGAAACACCTGGGAGAGTGGAGAGAAGCAGAGACAGACTGGTCCTGGACCCTGAAGGAAACAGCTGTGATATGTAGATGGCTGGACTGTGGTTCTGCTGTCTCAACACAGCAGAGAGACGAGTCCTCAGAACGACTCATGTGGTTCATCAACTCTGAGTGTGTTCAGTCTCCATCAACACTGAAGGAGTGTGTGAGATCATGGAACTATCCTGGTTCCACCATCCAGGAAATCACCTGCTCAGGTAACATTATTGACACTAACAGTCATGTTACTGAGATCCAGGACAAGTTGTCTTTGGCTGTTTACATGAACACAAATATTCCTCTATGATTCTGACAATGATGATATCCCATTTTTAACATTTATTTAACCAGAGGAAACTCCCTGAGGGACTCACATTTGCAGCACCACTCTGATAATGTTCACAAAAACCAAAACAAGCTGCTCAGTTCAGCCACTGAGGGCCTTGCTCAAGGGCCCAATGGTGGTGGTAGTGAGGGAGGCAGCAGTGCTGCTTGTAGCTCAATCCTGGTGAGACAAAGGTGAAGTGTACTGATGTTTCCAGTAGCTTTTTAATCTGTTCAGCTTTCAGTTGTATTTTAACCTAATTTACTGTCTCTCTGTTTCATTTTTGTGTTCAGAAAAAAACCTTCAGAGCTAAAAGACAGATAAATGAAATGAAATCAGTTCTTAATAAAAACACAAATTTTAAACGTCAGATGTGCAACATGAACAATCTACAAAACAATGAATCACAAAAATGAGTCATGTTCACCCATAGTGTGCTCATGTGGTGAGGTAGAGAAGCTAACAAGACTGAGAAACAGTTGTGACCAAAGCGCATGGTTTTAGACTCCATTGGTTTCCATCAGTCTGCAGGTGAGCCCACTCACTGTCTCAGTCACACCCTCAACCTCGTCCTGTCGTATGGAATTGAAGCTGAATATCAAGTTGTATTTCCACAGAACTCTTTTTAATCCCCGTCCCAATCTGTCCATCAGTCTCTTCCACTTTCTCTCTGTCTTTACATCTGTCCCTCTCTTTCCTTCTGTTTATCTGTCTTCCTCCCTTTTCTGTCTTGTCCTGCTCTCCTGCTCTCTTTCCCCCTGCTATTCAAAGCAGAAGGCCGTTCCTGTTGAGCCTGGATCTGCTCGACGTTCCTGCCTGTTAAAAGGAAGGCTTTTGTCACTGCTTTTGTGCCTGCTGATGGAGAATTGTTGGGTGTAGATTCATTGAAGAAGTTTGGTGCTGGACCTGCTGTACTTGTAAAGTGTCATGAGATAACTTTTGTAGTGATTTGGCTCAATACAAATAAAAGTTACTTGACTTGACTGATGTCAGCATAGCCTTTACCTCAACACACAGATACAAAAACCCCACCCAAAACACAGAACATGGCATCAAACAGAACAATGACAGAAGACCTTGTTCTCATTCCAACGTGGTGCTTCAAAGTTTTGAATGATTCCTACATGTTAGGAGCCTTGACTAAAAAAGGCCTTAAGAAAATAAAAGCTCACAGAGTTTAACCCCAATAACAGCCTATCAGATTCATTTACACTCCTTCTTCCTGCCTCTCCTGATGATTGAACTGACAACCCTCCCATCACAAGTTCACTTCTCTATGTGGTCAGGATGCTGATGTAAACCAGAGATTCCAGTTGAGTTCTCTGATTTAGAAATGTGGGATATTAAATCCTTGGATATTAGGTTCAGTGAGAAATGAGCAGGAATATTGTTTCCCAGTTTCAACAATCACATGAATTTTTCCAAGGAGGATAAATTCCTAGGAAATCTTTTTTCCTGTCTCATTTACAGGATTTGCTAGTTAACATGTCAGAGGCATGAACAGGTGAGTTCATGTTGACATGAATTCATTCTCATCATGAATCTGCCTCTTGTTGTCTTTTTCAGAGTCTGTCAGGCTGGTGGACGGGTCGGACCTTTGCTCTGGCAGACTGGAGGTGAAATCTAACCAGCTGTGGTCCTCGGTGTGTGAAGAGGACTTTGACATGCAGGATGCAGAGGTGCTGTGTGGAGAGCTGAGATGTGGGACACCTTCAGTCCTGGAGGGGGCACTTTTTGGACCAGCAGAGTCTCCATTCTGGGCTCAGGTGTTCCAGTGTGAGGGCCATGAATCTTCCCTCCTGGACTGTGGACGCTCAGGGTCTGGAAACACCTGCTCACCTGGCAAATCAGTTGGACTCATCTGCTCAGGTGGAGCTTTGGTTCAGGTCCTCCTCCGTCCTGTTGCATATTCATGTATTAATGATCCTCTTGTCTCTGCTCAGATGCTGATGATGTCAGGTTGGTGGGAGGAGCAAACCACTGTGCTGGTAGACTGGAGGTGAAACACCTGGCAGAGTGGAGAGAAGCAGAGACAGACCGGTCCTGGACCCTGAAGGAAACAGCTGTGATATGTAGATGGCTGGACTGTGGTTCTGCTGTCTCAACACAGCAGAGAGACGAGTCCTCAGAACGACTCATGTGGTTCATCAACTCTGAGTGTGTTCAGTCTCCATCAACACTGAAGGAGTGTGTGAGATCATGGAACTCTCCTGGTTTCACCATCCAGGAAATCACCTGCTCAGGTAACATTATTGACACTAACAGTCATGTGACTGAGATCCAGGACAAGTTGACTTTGGCTGTTTACATGAACAAAAATATTCCTCTATTATTCCGACAATGATGATATTCCATTTTTTAACCTTTATTTAACCAGAAGAAACTCCCTGAGTGACTCACATTTGCAGCATCACTCTGATAATGTTCACAAAAACACAAAACAAGCTGCTCAGTTCATCTACTGAGGGCCTTGCTCAAGGGCACCTCAGTGGTGTTCATGAGGGAGGCAGCAGTGCTGCTTGTAGCTCAATCCTGGCCAGACAAAGGTGAAGTGTACTGATGTTTCCAGTAGCTTTTTAATCTGTTCAGCACTCAGTAGGATTTTAACATAATTTACTGTCTGTTTCATCCTTTTCTTCAGGAAAAACCCTCAAGTGCTAAAAGACAGATAAATGAAATTAGCTCTTTTTTTAAACGTCAGATCTGCAACATAAACAATCTTCACAACAACGAACCACAAAAATTAGTCATGTTCACCCAGAGTGTGCTCACGTGGTGAGGTAGAGAAGCTAACAAGACTGAGAAACAGTTGTGAGAGAAGCTCCTGTTAGCATAGCCTTCATCTCAACACTCAATCAAGTTCACTGATTCCCATGAATTGACATCAAACAAATGAAACACAGAGTTCCTTGTTCCAGTTCCAGCCAGGAGCTTCAAAATGCTGCCTGCCAGATGTGCAGGAACTTAACTGGATGCTCTTCAATATAAAAGCCTCAACTCCTGAGAATTGCCTTAACAAAATAAAAGCCCACGGGAAATTTTCCCTCAGAAATGGACCGACATTAGAGTCATTTACACTGCTTCTTCCTGCAAATCCTGAGGATTGAACCAGCAACCTTCCAATCACAAGGCAATTTTCTTTCCTTTTCGTAACATGTTAGGGTTTAGGGTTGAGGATTGTGTGGGAGACCCAAATGCAGACAATTTTGGGAGGTGCACAAAAGAGGTTTATTGAAGCTGGGTGACTGGGGGCT
This sequence comes from Aulostomus chinensis, assembly GCF_037954235.1. Taxonomy (NCBI): domain Eukaryota; kingdom Metazoa; phylum Chordata; class Actinopteri; order Syngnathiformes; family Aulostomidae; genus Aulostomus; species Aulostomus chinensis. The sequence goes on along the minus strand of NC_141323.1, from coordinate 24,699,220 downwards.
GGACGTGGCGTGAGGGCGAAGGCTTGAGACGTGGCGTGAGGGCGGAGACGTGGTGTGAGGGCGGAGACAAGACGTGAGGCTGGAGGCTTGACCGGTGACTGATGAACTTGACAGTATACAAGACAGAACAATCAGCGACGACAGCGACATCATCAACAACGACAACAACAACAATGACCCAACAACCTAATAGGGGAAAACACACGGGTTAAAAATGAGAGGGGAAACAAGACACAGGTGGTGCAATCAACCAGGTGAGACACATGAGGGAATCACAGGAGGGAGGTCAGGAAGACAGGACATGACTACAAAATAAAACAGGAAGCACGAGACAGGGATTGTGACATAACCAGTGCTCAATTTTGCAAGGGTCCAGAAGGTGATGAAAACCAGAGATTCCAGTTGTGTTCTCTGATTGACACATGTGGGATATTAGATGATATAAGATCATCAGGGCGGCTCTATGGGGAAGCAAGATCTGTCTCAAACAAATGCCCTGCCCCCTCAAATCAAAATTTTAGAAGTTAAAAAAAAAAACATTTTGATATACAGACAAAATTGATATATTATGAGTTGACAAAATTATCTGCAGTAGCGGAAAAAATGCAAAAAAAGGTGTGTGATACAGTCTCAGCTTCCTCTCATCTCCCTGTCACTCAGCTGCACGCACATCTGTATTTGTAGAGTCAACTGAGGACCAGCCCATTGTTCTTCTCACTGTTTGACTCTGTAAGAGAAGTGTTTCTTTCTGGATCCCACAAGCACCACAGTGAGCTGGTCTGCTGCATGGAGCCAACAAAGACCTTCAATGTTGTTGGTTGTCAAAATCTGGATGGATGGATGTTTTATTTTATTCTTTATTTTATTTATTTATTTATTTTCTATTGATCGGTTTTGTTTTTCAAGACTTGGTGAAGGGATTTTTCTTTAATAACCTGGCCTACCCTTTTTGTTTTGTTGATATTGGCAATCATGATAAGTGTTATTGTTGGGTTTGAATATATTTGATTCAGGCCATCCAATGAAGGTAGATGTCAAGATTTAGTTGTTGTCATCCTAAGAAATGTTTTTTGTTTTTTTTTAGTTTTTGTTCTTTTCTCTTTTTTATTTTGCCCAGAGGTATTGCCACCTCATCAGGGTCAGGGGGTTTGTGGGCCTCAGTGACCTGAAGAGTTACACCAGCAGAAGCTTAGCCTTCAGGTGGGACAAGTGGGACCAAGTGGGACCGGTCTTAGGGTAAAGGTCTGATAAAGAGCAATCAAACTACATGATAATATCAGTTATCCAGAAAACCACCTACCCCCCCCCCCCAACACCGCCACCACACCATTTCCCCACATCTGTCGCCACCCTTTGCCCCCTTCACATTTCCATTTCATGGAAATCTATGTTTTCCTGTCTCATTTCCAGGGTTTGCTCGTTAACATGTCAGAGGCATGAACAGGTGAGTTCATGTTAACATGAATTCATTCTCATCATGAATCTGCCTCTTGTTGTCTTTCTCAGAGTCTGTCAGGCTGGTGGACGGGTCGAACCTTTGCTCTGGCAGACTGGAGGTGAAATCTAACCAGCTGTGGTCCTCGGTGTGTGAAGAGGACTTTGACATGCAGGATGCAGAGGTGCTGTGTGGAGAGCTGAAATGTGGGACACCTTCAGCCCTGGAGGGGGGACTTTTTGGACCAGCAGAGTCTCCATTCTGGACTGAGGTGTTCCAGTGTGAGGGCCATGAATCTTCCCTCCTGGACTGTGGACGCTCAGGGTCTGGAAACACCTGCTCACCTGGCAAATCAGTTGGACTCATCTGCTCAGGTGGAGCTTTGGTTCAGGTCCACTTCCGTCCTGTTACATATTCATGTATTAATGATGCTCTTGTCTCTGCTCAGATGCTGATGATGTCAGGTTGGTGGGAGGAGCAAACCACTGTGCTGGTAGACTGGAGGTGAAACACCTGGGAGAGTGGAGAGCAGCAGAGACAGACCGGTCCTGGACCCTGAAGGAAACAGCTGTGATATGTAGACGGCTGGACTGTGGTTCTGCTGTCTCAACACAGGAGAGAGACGAGTCCTCAGAACGACTCATGTGGTTCATCGACTCTGAGTGTGTTCAGTCTCCATCAACACTGAAGGAGTGTGTGAGATCACGGAACTCTTCTGGTTCCTCCATCCTGGAAATCACCTGCTCAGGTAACATTATTGACACTAAAAGTCATGTGACTGAGATCCAGGACAAGTTGTCTTTGGCTGTTTACATGAACACAAATATTCTTCTATTATTCTGACAATGATGATATCCCATTTTTAACCTTTATTTAACCAGAAGAAACTCCCTGAGTGACTCACATTTGCAGCATCACTCTGATAATGTTCACAAAAACACAAAACAAGCTGCTCAGTTCATCTACTGAGGGCCTTGCTCAAGGGCACCTCAGTGGTTTTCATGAGGGAGGCAGCAGTGCTGCTTGTAGCTCAATCCTGGCCAGACAAAGGTGAAGTGCACTGATGTTTCCAGTAGCTTTTGAATCTGTTCAGCACTCAGCAGTATTTTAACATAATTTACTGTCTGTTTCATCCTTTTCTTCAGGAAAAACCCTCAAGTGCTAAAAGACAGATAAATGAAATTAGCTTTTTTTTTAAACGTCAGATCTGCAACATAAACAATCTTCACAACAACGAACCACAAAAATTAGTCATGTTCACCCATAGTGTGCTCATGTGGTGAGGTAGAGAAGCTAACAAGACTGAGAAACAGTTGTGAGAGAAGCTCCTGTTAGCATAGCCTTCATCTCAACACTCAATCAAGTTCACTGATTCCCATAAATTGACATCAAACAAATGAACCACAGAATTCCTTGTTCCAGTTCCAGCCAGGAGCTTCAAAATGCTGCCTGCCAGATGTGCAGGAACTTAACTGGACGCTCTTCAATATAAAAGCTTCAACTCCTGAGAATTGCCTTTACAAAATAAAAGCCCACGGGAAATTTTCCCTCAGAAATGGACCGACATTAGAGTCATTTACACTGCTTCTTCCTGCAAATCCTGAGGATTGAACCAGCAACCTTCCAATCACAAGGCAATTTTCTTTCCTTTTCGTAACATGTCAATGTTGGGGGTTGAGGATGGTGTGGGAGACCCAAATGCAGACAATTTTGGGAGGTGCACAAAAGAGGTTTATTGAAGCTGGGTGACTGGGGGCTGGACGTGGCGTGAGGGCGGAGGCTTGAGACGTGGCGTGAGGGCGGAGACGTGGCGTGAGGGCGGAGACAAGACGTGAGGCTGGAGGCTTGACCGGTGACTGATGAACTTGACAGTATACAAGACAGAACAATCAGCGACATCATCAATAACAACAACGACAACAACAATGACCCAACAACCTAACAGGGGAAAACACACGGGTTAAATACGAGAGGGGAAACAAGACACAGGTGGTGCAATCAACCAGGTGAGACACATGAGGTAATCACAGGAGGGAGGTCAGGAAGACAGGACATGACTACAAAATAAAACAGGAAGCACGAGACAGGGATTGTGACATAACCAGTGCTCAATTTTGCAAGGGTCCAGAAGGTGATGAAAACCAGAGATTCCAGTTGTGTTCTCTGATTGACACATGTGGGATATTAGATGATATAAGATCATCAGGGCGGCTCTATGGGGAAGCAAGATCTGTCTCAAACAAATGCACTGCCCCCTCAAATCAAAATTTTAGAAGTTTAAAAAAAACCACATTTTGATATACATACAAAATTGATATATTATGAGTTGACAAAATTATCTGCAGTAGCGAAAAAAATGCAAAAAAAGGTGCGTGATACAGTCTCAGCTTCCTCTCATCTCCTTGTCACTCAGCTGCACGCACATCTGTATTTGTAGAGTCAACTGAGGACCAGCCCGTTGTTCTTCTCACTGTTTGACTCTGTAAGAGAAGTGTTTCTTTCTGGATCCCACAAGCACCACAGTGAGCTGGTCTGCTGCATGGAGCCAACAAAGACCTTCAATGTTGTTGGTTGTCGAGATCTGGATGAATGTTTTATTTTATTCTTTATTTTATTTATTTATTTATTTTCTATTGATCGGTTTTGTTTTTCGAGACGTGGTGAAGGGATTTTTATTTAATAACCTGGCCTACCCTTTTTGTTTTGTTAATATTGGCAATCGTGACAAGTGTTATTGTTGGGTTTGAATATATTTGATACAGGCCATCCAATGAAGGTAGATGTCAAGATTTAGTTGTTGTCATCCTAAGAAATGTTGTTTTGGGTTTTTTTTTAGTTTTAGTTTGTTTTTTTTAAATTTTGCCCCGAGGTATTGCCACCTCATCAGGGTCAGGGGGTTTGTGGGCCTCAGTGACCTGAAGAGTTACACCAGCAGAAGCTTAGCCTTCAGGTGGGACAAGTTGGACCAAGTGGGACCGGTCTTAGGGTAAAGGTCTGATAAAGAGCAATCAAACTACATGATAATATCAGTTATCCAGAGAACCACCTACCCCCCCCCCCCAACACCGCCACCACACCATTTCCCCACATCTGTTGCCACCCTTTGCCCCCTTCACATTTCCATCTGCCCCCTTATATGTGACTGTCTAGAACCAGCCCTGTTGGATCACATGAATTATTTCAAAGAGGATAAATTCCTTGGAAATCTGTGTCTTCCTGTCTCATGTCCAGGATTTGCTAGTTAACATGTCAGAGGCATGAACAGGTGAGTTCATGTTGACATGAATTCATTCTCATCATGAATCTGCCTCTTGTTGTCTTTGTCAGAGTCTGTCAGGCTGGTGGACGGGTCGGACCTTTGCTCTGGCAGACTGGAGGTGAAGTCTAACCAGCTGTGGTCCTCGGTGTGTGAAGAGGACTTTGACATGCAGGATGCAGAGGTGCTGTGTGGAGAGCTGAGATGTGGGACACCTTCAATCCTGGAGGGGGGACTTTTTGCACCAGCAGAGTCTCCATTCTGGACTCAGGCGTTCCAGTGTGAGGGCCATGAATCTTCCCTCCTGGACTGTGGACGCTCAGGGTCTGGAAACACCTGCTCACCTGGCAAATCAGTTGGACTCATCTGCTCAGGTGGAGCTTTGGTTCAGGTCCTCCTCCGTCCTGTTGCATATTCATGTATTAATGATGCTCTTGTCTCTGCTCAGATGCTGATGATGTCAGGTTGGTGGGAGGAGCAAACCACTGTGCTGGTAGACCGGAGGTAAAACACCTGGGAGAGTGGAGAGCAGCAGAGACAGACTGGTCCTGGACCCTGAAGGAAACAGCTGTGATATGTAGACGGCTGGACTGTGGTTCTGCTGTCTCAATACAGGAGAGAGACGAGTCCTCAGAACGACTCATGTGGTTCATCAACTCTGAGTGTGTTCAGTCTACATCAACACTGAAGGAGTGTGTGAGATCATGGAACTCTCCTGGTTCCACCATCCAGGAAATCACCTGCTCAGGTAACATTATTGACACTAACAGTCATGTGACTGAGATCCAGGACAAGTTGACTTTGGCTGTTTACATGAACACAAATATTCCTTTGTTATTCTGACAATGATGATATTCCATTCTTTAACCTTTATTTAACCAAAGGAAACTCCCTGAGTGACTCACATTTGCAGCATTACTCTGATAATGTTCACAAAAACACAAAACAAGCTGCTCAGTTCAGCCATTAAGGGCCTTGCTCAAGGGCCCCATGGTGGTGGTAGTGAGGGAGGCAGCAGTGCTGCTTGTAGCTCAATCCTGGTGAGACAAAGGTGAAGTGTACTGATGTTTCCAGTAGCTTTTTAATCTGTTCAGCTTTCAGTTGTATTTTAACAGAATTTACTGTCTCTCTGTTTCATTTTTGTCTTCAGAAAAAAACCTTCAGAGCTAAAAGACTGATAAATGAAATAAATTTATCTCTTAGAAAAACAACAATTTTAAACGTCAGATCTGCAACATAAACAATCTTCACAACAACGAACCACAAAAATTAGTCATGTTCACCTATAGTGTGCTCATGTGGTGAGGTAGAGAAGCTAACAAGACTGAGAAACAGTTGTGAGAGAAGCTCCTGTTAGCATAGCCTTCATCTCAACACTCAATCAAGTTCACTGATTCCCATAAATTGATATCAAACAAATGAACGACAGAATTCCTTGTTCCAGTTCCAGCCAGGAGCTTCAGTGTCTTTAACAGGATCAGCACACATCAGGGAAACCCTGTTTAACCTCACTTCATTCTGTGAAGGCATCAAATTGCTGCCTGCCAGATGTGCAAAACAGGAACGTAACTGGATTCCCTTCAAAATAAAATTCTCATGTCCTGAAAATTACCTGAACAAATTAAAACCCCTCAGGAAATTTTCCCTCAGAAACAGACCTACATGAGAGTCATTTACACTGCTTCTTCCTGCAAATCCTGAGGATTGAACCAGCAACCCTCCAATCACAAGTTAATATTTCTTAACTTTAAGCCACCAGTGCTCAAATTTGACAAGGGTTAAGATGGTGATGAAAACCAGAGATTCCAGTTGTGTTCTCTGATTTACACGTGTGGGATTTTAGATGATATCAGAGCATGTGAATTATTTCAAAGAGGATAAATTCCTTGCAATTCTGAATTTTCTTTTTCATTCTCAGGTTAAATTCCTTGGAAACCAATGTTTTCCTGTCTCATTTACAGGATTTGCTAGTTAACATGTCAGAGGCATGAACAGGTGAGTTCATGTTGACATGAATTCATTCTCATCATGAATCTGCCTCTTGTTGTCTTTGTCAGAGTCTGTCAGGCTGGTGGACGGGTCGAACCTTTGCTCTGGCAGACTGGAGGTGAAGTCTAACCAGCTGTGGTCCTCGGTGTGTGAAGAGGACTTTGACATGCAGGATGCAGAGGTGCTGTGTGGAGAGCTGAGATGTGGGACACCTTTAGTCCTGGAGGGGGGACTTTTTGGACCAGCAGAGTCTCCATTCTGGACTCAGGCGTTCCAGTGTGAGGGCCATGAATCTTCCCTCCTGGACTGTGGACGCTCAGGGTCTGGAAACACCTGCTCACCTGGCAAATCAGTTGGACTCATCTGCTCAGGTGGAGCTTTGGTTCAGGTCCTCCTCCGTCCTGTTGCATATTCATGTATTAATGATGCTCTTGTCTCTGCTCAGATGCTGATGATGTCAGGTTGGTGGGAGGAGCAAACCACTGTGCTGGTAGACTGGAGGTGAAACACCTGGGAGAGTGGAGAGCAGCAGAGACAGACGGGTCCTGGACCCTGAAGGAAACAGCTGTGATATGTAGATGGCTGGACTGTGGTTCTGCTGTCTCAACACAGGAGAGAGACGAGTCCTCAGAACGACTCGTGTGGTTCATCAACTCTGAGTGTGTTCAGTCTCCATCAACACTGAAGGAGTGTGTGAGATCATGGAACTCTACTGGTTCCACCATCCAGGAAATCACCTGCTCAGGTAACATTATTGACACTAACAGTCATGTGACTGAGATCCAGGACAAGTTGACTTTGGCTGTTTACATGAACACAAATATTCTTCTATGATTCTGACAATGATGATATTCCATTTTTTAACCTTTATTTAACCAGAGGAAACTCCCTGAGTGACTCTCATTTGCAGCACCACTCTGATAATGTTCACAAAAACACAACACAAGCTGCTCAGTTCAGCCACTGAGGGCCTTGCTCAAGGGCCCCATGGTGGTGGTAGTGAGGGAGGCAGCAGTGCTGCTTATAGCTCAATCCTGGTGAGACAAAGGTGAAGTGTACTGATGTTTCCAGTAGCTTTTTAATCTGTTCAGCTTTCAGTTGTATTTTAACATAATTTACTGTCTCTATGTTTCATTTTCGTGTTCAGAAAATAACCCTCAAGAGCTAAAAGACTGATAAATGAAATAAATTTATCTCTTAGAAAAACAACAATTTTAAACGTCAGATCTGCAACATAAACAATCTTCACAACAACGAACCACAAAAATTAGTCATGTTCACCCATCGTGTGCTCATGTGGTGAGGTAGAGAAGCTAACAAGACTGAGAAACAGTTGTGAGAGAAGCTCCTGTTAGCATAGCCTTCATCTCAACACTCAATCAAGTTCACTGATTCCCATAAATTGATATCAAACAAATGAAACACAGAGTTCCTTGTTCCAGTTCCAGCCAGGAGCTTCAGTGTCTTTAACAGGATCAGCACACATCAGGGAAACCCTGTTTAACCTCACTTCATTCTGTGAAGGCATCAAATTGCTGCCTGCCAGATGTGCAAAACAGGAACGTAACTGGATTCCCTTCAAAATAAAATTCTCATGTCCTGAAAATTACCTGAACAAATTAAAACCCCTCAGGAAATTTTCCCTCAGAAACAGACCTACATGAGAGTCATTTACAATGCTTCTTCCTGCAAATCCTGAGGATTGAACCAGCAACCCTCCAATCACAAGTTAATATTTCTTAACTTTAAGCCACCAGTGCTCAAATTTGACAAGGGTTAAGATGGTGATGAAAACCAGAGATTCCAGTTGTGTTCTCTGATTTACACGTGTGGGATTTTAGATGATATAAGAGCATGTGAATTATTTCAAAGAGGATAAATTCCTTGCAATTCTAAATTTTCTTTTTCATTCTCAGGTTAAATTCCTTGGAAATCTGTGTTTTCCTGTCTCATTTACAGGATTTGCTAGTTAACATGTCAGAGGCATGAACAGGTGAGTTCATGTTGACATGAATTCATTCTCATCATGAATCTGACTCTTGTTGTCTTTCTCAGAGTCTGTCAGGCTGGTGGACGGGTCGAACCTTTGCTCTGGCAGACTGGAGGTGAAGTCTAACCAGCTGTGGTCCTCGGTGTGTGAAGAGGACTTTGACATGCAGGATGCAGAGGTGCTGTGTGGAGAGCTGAGATGTGGGACACCTTTAGTCCTGGAGGGGGGACTTTTTGGACCAGCAGACTCTCCATTCTGGAGAGACTCACCTGGCAAATCAGTTGGACTCATCTGCTCAGGTGGAGCTTTGGTTCAGGTCCTCCTCCGTCCTGTTGCATATTCATGTATTAATGATGCTCTTGTCTCTGCTCAGATGCTGATGATGTCAGGTTGGTGGGAGGAGCAAACCACTGTGCTGGTAGACTGGAGGTGAAACACCTGGGAGAGTGGAGAGCAGCAGAGACAGACCGGTCCTGGACCCTGAAGGAAACAGCTGTGATATGTAGACGGCTGGACTGTGGTTCTGCTGTCTCAACACAGCAGAGAGACGAGTCCTCAGAACGACTCATGTGGTTCATCAACTCTGAGTGTGTTCAGTCTCCATCAACACTGAAGGAGTGTGTGAGATCATTGAACTATCGTGGTTCCACCATCCTGGAAATCACCTGCTCAGGTAACATTATTGACACTAACAGTCATGTGACTGAGATCCTGGACAAGTTGACTTTGGCTGTTTTCATGAACACAAATATTCCTCTGTTATTCTGACAATGATGAGATCCTGAATTTGATGAGGGTCATGTTGATGATGTGAAATATGGAATCCAGATGTTTCACTTTAAGCAGTGAGACCAAGGTGTCTCAAATACGATTGTGTGTATGTGCGTGTGTGTGTGTATGTGTTTGTGTGTGTTGGGGGTTCAGCCTCATCAAGCAATAACAAGAGGAAGGTGAGTCAGGAAGGGAAGTTTCATGGTTCTTGTTTTTTCCGATGAGTTTAAGCAGGATTAGTAGCTGAGAAAAATGGGTGAATATTAGAATGATGATTTCCTGATGTCTCCACAGAGTCTGTCAGGCTGGTGGGGGGGTCCAGTCTATGCTCAGGCAGACTGGAGGTGAAGTCTAACCAGTCATGGTCCTCTGTGTGTGAGGAGGATTTTGGCCTGCAGGATGCAGAGGTGCTGTGTAGAGAGTTGGGGTGTGGGGCTCCGTCCCTCCTCCACGGGGGCCTGTATACAGACATGGAGACCCCAGTCATGGCAGCAAAGTTCCAGTGTGGTGGAGATGAATCTGCTCTGCTAAACTGTGGAAGGTCTGGCTCAGTGAGGAAGACCTGCTTACCTGGGAACAGCGTTGGCCTCGTCTGCTCAGGTGAAGGTCATAGATCTGCTTCATCCCACTGCTTTGCTTCTACCACTCATGATTCCTGTGTCTGCTCAGAGCCTGATGGAGTCAGGATGGTGGGAGAGCCCAGTCGCTGTGCTGGGACCCTGGAGATCAAACACCAGGGAGAGTGGAGACCAGCGGCCCCTGGGGGTCCGGAATGGCTCCACCAGTCTGCCTCTGCAGTGTGTAGACGGATGAATTGTGGCTCTGCTGCTTTAACAAATGAAAGAAGGGACTCGCTATTCAGGCCTGTGTGGTGGATCAGGTCTTCTTGTGTCCAGTCAGCATCTGGACTGCGGGAGTGTGTAGTGGAGACTGATAGAGTTCATAGTGCTACCAGTCTGATGGTGGTGTGCTCAGGTAAAACTGGACATTCCAAACAAGCTGCTGCTTCCTCGATGACACCAGCACATCTGCTGATTCAGCCTTTCTTCTGCTCCCCCCTCCACAGATTTGCTGGTCCAGCCAAACATCTCCTTCTCTGCCTTCACTGACGGCGTCTCTGAGGTGAGGCAGCAGGAGACTCTGCTGCTCCGGGGCTCCAACTTCACCATCAGTTGCTCTGTTGAACCACAGTACCCAGGAGGCCTGTTCCAGCTCATCTTCTCCACCTCCAGCACGGCACAGAACTACACCCTACCAGCGCTCAAGCACTCCGCCCAGTTCCTGTTCTCAGCAGCAGACCACACCCACCGAGGGAACTACAAATGTCTTTATCACCTGTCCCATGTTTTCCCCCATCACTTCTCCTCTGAGAGCCAGGAGCTCCACCTCATCATAGCAGGTGACAACAGGACCAGCTGGAGTCAGACAGAAGAATGTGACCCTGACTACATTTACATGCACTTTCTACTCCTCTGTTCTCCTGCTTCTTGTTTTTAGCCTGAAAATGACAACATTCTGATGAAGCTGTTTACATGACTATGGAAAATAGTCCAGCTAGCTAATTCTAACTAGCTAGGCTAGTCTGAGAGATGAAGGGCGGAGCTAAAGTTCACTGTCAAATTGATCATTGTCTTGACAGTCCAACAGGCACCTTAAGAACAACTTTGGACTCAAATGCCCCGTTAAAAAAGAAATCTATAAGTCCAAGGAAACAAGCACCTTGGTACAATTCAGAAAGCAGACACCTGTAAAGTGTCATGAGATAACTTTTGTTGTGATTTGGTGCAATATAGATAAAACTGACTTGACTTGTCATTTGTTTGTCTCCCGTCCAGTTAAAGTGTCTCACACTGTGAGACTCTACAGTTTTAATTCCTCCTGAAGTTCATTCATGACAGAAAAGCCTCAAACCTAAATAATTTTGGTCTGTCCTACGTTTTCATTGAGAAATGCTCAGTTTTGAAAACCCACCCAGAATAAACTCTTTCTAGAATCCTGATTAAATCTGGACTGTTGTCATTTTCAGAATAACAGTGGAACGATGGCGGACGTGTAAAAGTAGTCTGTGTTAAATGAATCCACCAACCTTCTGGGAAATATGCTTCTTGTCCATCATCCCCAGAACCAGACAAGGAGACAGAGACTCTTCTCTAGAGAGCTGAGACCCTCGTTAGTTAGCTTAGCACATTGAATCGTAGCGGTTGGGAAGTGTTAGCAAGTGTTAATAGTTTCTCCAGAAACATTTGTTCGTCCTATCATTTGCTCATGTGAAGGTCCCACTTCAAACTCAGTGTCAGAACGAACCTGACAGGAAACGATCTCGTTGCAAGAGGCCCCAGACTTGAACTGGACAGTTTGAACCAACAGGAAACAAAGAGAGAGGAAACTGCATGAGGTTCAACACGTTGGTGAAATCAAACCAAGAATGTTGTAATTACATGTTCTGTGTGTCCATGAGGGAGCTGAGACCAGCAGAGACCAGCAGACCATGAGTTAGCTTAGCATAATGAATGGTAGTGAGTGGGAAGTGTTAGCATCAACTGTCTCAGGATCATGATGTTGGTTTGTCCTGCAGTCCTCCTCCTCCTCCTCCTCCTCCTCCTCCTCTCTTCCAAAGTCGGCCATGACCAGTAGCAGCAGTCGCTCTCCTGCTCCAACAAACATTTGGTTTTGGTGGCCAAATCACTGCTCCCAGTCAGGAAAGTAGTCCCAGCTATGTGTCTGATTCTAAAATTAGAATGTCTGTTAAAAGTGATCCACAAGCCCAGATATATGAATGCAGGTGTAGCGGCTCCAGACTGAGGGGTATCTGGACGCTACATGTGATACCCAGGATGAAGACTGAGGAGCAATGAAGAGAGAAACGATGGATGAACGTCTTCTCAAGTCCGTTTGATATCTGACACTTCGTTGGGCCTGTGGGAAAAATCTCTCAGCCTAACCCATGTAAGCGTCAGAGCTCCACCTACTGGTCAGGTGGAATAAATTCAAAAAATAGGGGGGTGTCTGTTTTATGTGAAAACACATTAAAAAACAACATTTTCTGTCTGTTTATATTAAAACTTCTATTTTCCTTTTTTTTCAGTTCCTTCCACAGGCAACAACTGTTTGGGACTTTTATGCTAACACTTCCCACCTCCTACCATTCATTGTGCTAAGCTAACTAGCATGAGTCTCAGCTCCTAGAGAAGGGTCTCCATCTTCTAGTCTGGCTCTGGGGATGATGGACAATCAGAGACTTCTCCTAAAATTTAGCGTGTTCCTTTAACATGCAGCCTTCCATCAAGAACCTTCAACCATCAACATGTCTGTGGTGGTCAGTGGTGATGTCATTGATCAAATGTGATGATTCTAAATGTTTTTCAGTGCCTTTAAGTGATTTCATCATCAGAGCGTCCATCCACCTTCTGATCCTGGGGTCATGTGCTGTCTTCTTCTACCGCTACTTCAAGGTAACACGACGTAGCTTCGTAGTCCTTGGCTATGAGCAGTTGTTTCAGCAGCAACTGGAGGTCTGAGCTGTCATGTCTTCCAGGCCAAAATGAAGCGGCAGGCAGGACACCAGGAGAACATTGAACTCAACGCTGGCGATGCTACAGAGGAAGGCTTGGTTGATGAAGAGGCTGGAGTTCACCACCAAGACACCACGGACGTGTGACTGCAGCGCCGCCACAACTGAGCTCCAGGCTTCTTCTGCTTTCACCGTGGTGATGTTTAAAGCAACAGGACGTCTCCTCATTGCAGTCTTGTGGTTTTTCTCATGTTTTCATGATCGTCCATCTCTGTTCTCAAGGTCAAGTCTCAGTTCTGGCCTGTTTTATCAGATAGATCAAAGGTTATTGAAGGTCCCTGAAATGAAAACTCCATGTTCTCAGTTCTGATCCTGCATCTCTGTGGTCATGGCTCATTTATCTCTCCACACATGACAAACCAAAAACTTTTCCAGTGTTTTCACATCGAACTCCCGGTTTTTCTTTTTCTCTCTTCCTGTTAAAACAATCCAAACATTTGAGGACTCATCCTTCCCTCAGTGGTGTCGACTCATTTTCCATCCAATGGAAACCTCTCCTCAGATTTGGATGCCCCTCCCCCATCCACCACGTGATGCACTGTGGCCCCAAAATACTTTTTTCCCATAAACATCCAAGAAGAAGTGGCTGTAAAACATTGGATTGATTGTTTTAGTCTCTACAGCCCAAACTGACTCGTTCCACTGACAGAATAAAACTGATGGAAAGTCTGAAGGGACCATGATTCCATTTTTGTACCCACTTTTGTTAGCAGCAAGCTAACCACAAGTAGCCAGAGCAGGTCAAGTGAACATGTTCTGCTGTGCAGGGGTGCGTTCACTGCTTCTGGCTCAAGTAGAGGTCACATCCTGTCACATGACCCATGAGGACAGAGGTTCTGTTCATCATCAGAACTGTTGAGGAGCCGTCTGAGCACATTTTGATGAAAAATAATCACAAAATCAACTTTAAACAAGTTCCCATCTTCCAGCATAGCAGAGATCAGCTCATGGTCCAATACTGGGCCTCCTCCTGATTAGTAGGCTGGATTTTTACAGTGAACATTTGAAGTCACCAAATGAGAGATGGAAACAAAATGAAGTCCAGTTTGATGCTGGAAAACCACTTCTTTGACAAAACTGTTTTTCTCAGCTTTCGTTAAAAAATGACAGTTTTTCATGAAACCATCCTTCATTCAGGTGTTGATGAAAAATATAATAGACTCACTGACAACAAATCTTTTGAAATGAAAACAGACACCTTGGTCTTTGTTCTGATGAGCTCTGATGTTGTTCAACTGTTGGTCTCTGAGCCTCAGCACCCCTGCCTGTTTGAAGGCGTATTCTGTCCAAGTAGAGCTCATGATGTGTTCATCTGACCAAAATAAAAATGGATGAAAATGTCAAGAACCTCCCTCCCAAATGTGATGTCTTCCACTGAAACACCTCTGGAACATTGAGAGGTTTCCTCCTCCAACAGTCCTGTCTTCTTACCAGCTTTGCTCTCTCACTACTGTTTAGTGTTGGAGAGATTTTGTTCTGTGACACCTGTGAGGAAGAGACTTCTATTCTTCTTTATGATGTCATGACCTGATTTCTGGAGTGAAAGTAGTTAGTGTGATGTCATAATGAGCTCCATGATTTTCTGTTATTTTTGGTAAGAGTTTCATTGTTTCACCTGTACATGCGTAGTTACACCAGAAGGGGGCAGTTTAGCTCATAGAGTGCTTGGTGACATGAAAAATCTGTAAAAAAAAAAAAAAAAAAAGTGTTCTTCTTCTGTGGTGGTTCTGCTGATGCTTCCAGTTCTTGCCAATGCTGAAGTAATAAAAGAAGGTGTTGTCCAGCAATGCTGTCTGTCTTCATGGTGTCTCATTGACTCCTTCATCTACATATCAGGCCACAGCAACAGTGCTGTCCCTCACTACACAACATTGACACTGAGATTCCCACTAATGATGAGTCAGCACATCCTGACTGTTATGATGACCTCAGCCTGAATGCTCCTCCTTCCTGAGATGCCAGACCTCAAAGGACTCCAGTTTGACTCAGAGTCACTTCTTCTTCTCTTGGACAAATAAATGGATGAACAAACACTAACATATCAATCATGATTTAAACCCACTGGCAAAACCAATGTTTCCACTTTGTTGATTTTTACAATTTCCTTTAATAAATACAAGTGGGTGGAGCCCAGATGGTCCAAACCTGTTTCCTGTCTCCTGTCATTGTGGAGAGTCTCTGTTCTGTCCTGCTGCTGTCCAGTTGTCTCAACTGAGCTCCTCTGCTGGTTCCACCTTGAAGAGTGTCTGAGCTAAAATTGAACCTTGGGGAACTTCAACCTTCAACTTCAACTCAGACTCACACCCTCTTCTTCAAAACATGACATTTGGTCGAGTCCTGTCACATCAACAGGTGACGTGGAGGAAGTCATCAGGAGACACGGCGATGTACAGCTATGTGACATCAGCAGAACTGTGGAAGTTTATACTGAGTCTCCTGATGACAAGTGGCAGTATAGAGATATTAAAGAGGGTCTGAGCTAAAACTGAACCTTGGGGAACTTCAACCTTTGATCTCAGAGTTTTGTGTTTGATCTTAGAATTCCTTCTTTGATCTCACCTTGATTTCTCAATGATTTCTTTGTGGACACAAATTGTCTTTGATCTCTCAGTCTTCTTCTGTAACCTCACCAGTTGAAGCTTTCTCACCACTTGGATCTCATGTTTCTGACATCTCTGAGCTTGTTTCCTATCCCCCTGTCTCATACTGATGAGGTCATACACCCAAATGATGTCTATGGTTCTCCTTTGAGTGGTTCCCTCTGGGAGAGTTCTCTCTCTGTAACTTGTGCGTGTGTTTGGTCGTATCCTGTTTCTCCTTGACAGCACTTTAGTGTTTTTACCACTGGTGTCTCATCTGTGATTCACCTTTTATTTTACTGTTTTGTCAAAGATGAAGGTGTGTTTGTTGTCATTCATTAATCATGTGATTGCTCATGTGACTGTGGTCACGTGTATGCCAGATGGCGCTGTTCTTTTCTTTTGCAGATGAAGCGCTTGTAACGTCTCTCACTCTGATCACTTCATGCTATTGAAGGTACTCAGATGTAGCCTGACTAGCTCAGTCAGTAGAGCATGAGATGCTTAATACCAGGATTGTGGGTTCAAGCCCCATGTTGGACGTTCATCTTGAACATCACTGCTTGTCCTCTCACTTTTTGCAGCTGTGGGAGCTTTGATTGTGAAAATTGATTCTGCAAAGACCTGCCGTGAGGCTGGGCTCTCCTCTGTATTTGGTTGCTAGGAACCTGAATCAGTCCTCAGTGGAGCGGTGCTGCTGAGGCTGAGTGAGGCTTGAGTGAGGGACTGAGCAGGAGCAAACAGGTTCAAGCAGGTTCAGGCAAACTCCACTCAGTCCACCAACATCAAAGCAGAGGAACTGAGTTCATCTAACAAAATGGATTCATATCATCTCCACTTGGAATGCTCTGGAACTACAAGTACACTTAAAATGGCTGACTTATGACAACAGAAGGAACTTTGAAGTAGATTTGATTTATTTCAGTCAGTGACAGTCATTTTTTTCAAGAATTTAGTTCAGGTAACTTCATTGTTTTACTAAGATGAGCTTAATGTTATAACATTGAAACAAGACCGAAAATATAGTAAATATAGTGGAATATATTGGAAAATATCCTGCAATATATTAAATATTATATTTCCATCCATCCATGTTCTTCTGTCTCACACCTGAAAGCCACTGGGATAAGGGTTATTTTAAAGATCTAGAATATCTTGTGAATATCTGGAGCTTAATTCCAGCAGCAGACCTCCTCAGGTGATGGAATTTATATTTGACATGTTTACCATTAAATGAGACACATTTGCAGTCCATTGAAATCTACTTGTGTTCATGGTGAGTTGATTTCAAAACATGAGCTGACAGAATCTACGTTTAGGGAGGAACCACCATATCCAGGGGTCTGGACCTTTTTGTAGTCAGAGCCATCAAAGTAGCAGACTAAGCTAGCAGACATTAGCATTGAGAAGAAACTGACCAAACACTGCCCTATTGCATTGTGGGAAATTTCAGCTTGGTTTGTGTCCATCGGTACACACCAGAAATTTGTCTCATGCTGCCGTGATCCATTCTAAGATCAAACACAAAACTCTGAGATCAAAGGTTGAAGTTCCCCAAGGTTCAATTTTAGCTCAGACCCTCTTCAAGGTGGAACCAGCAGAGGAGCTCAGTAGAGACAACTGGACAGCAGCAGGACAGAACAGAGGCTCTCCACAATGGCAGGAGACAGGAAACAGGTTTGGACCATCTGGGCTTCTGTCCACTTTAATGGTTTTTAAAACATTGAAGGAAATTGTAAAAATCAACATTGTGTTTAAATCATGATTTCTATTTGAGTGTGTTTGCTCATCTGTTACAAAAGCTTCTTCTAGAGTTGACCCTGGATGAGTGGAGGGACCTTTTTGATCATCAGGACTGGTTTTTGATGGCCTGATGGTGCATCGGGTCATCATGGTCCTCCACCATCTGCAGGGGTTCCAGGACTGTTGTGGTGTTTGTGGGAACTGCAGGGAGAAGCTGAGACCTGGAGAGGAAGTCCTGGACACCAGCAGACCTCTCAACACCTGCAGCATTTTTTCAGCTCCACCAAACCCAACATTCACTGCCTCCTCATCATCTGGGCATCAAAAGCAGCTCAGACCTGCTGCAGCTCAGCAGACCTCAGCCATTTTTAGGATGTCTCAATGATTCTCCTTCACATGATTTTCATTCAGAAACAATAGAATTGTCAAATACCACAACAGTTTTCAGCTTGCTGGTAAACAACATACACACACACACACACACACACACACACACACACACACACAAATAGTTTGTGTTTATGAGAAGATTAAAAAAATCGACTGTGCTTCAATGAAGATTAATTGTTGAATATCAATCCTCTACTCATGGTCATGGGAGTGTAGTTGTTGTGGCTGAGTGGTTAAGGCGATGGACTAGAAATCCATTGGGGTCTCCCCGCGCAGGTTGGAGTCCTGCCAACAATGTTAAACTGCTGTTCCAGAGGAGACAACATCTGCTCCTACTGTAGGTCCATGTGTCAAAGGTTTTCTTTCAAGGGCTGTAGCAGCTGATGATGAGGGAGAGAGAGAGAGGATTGGTAGCATGTTGTCTTGTCTCAACCATTCTGGTGTTGACCAAAATCTTTGTTGATACTCCAGTGGTGGTGAAGGTGAAGGAAATGTTCCAAGTGGGACGGTTCCATGTTCAACCAGTTTCATCTGGAACTGAGGTGGAGCTTAGGGTTAAGTAGGAATTGGTTTGGTTTAGTCCCTGGGAATGTCAGTTGGTGTGTGTGTGTGTGTGTGTGTGTGTGTGTGTGTGTGTGTGTGTGTGTGTGTGTGTGTGTGTGTGTGTGTGTGTGTGTGTGTTTACATGCAGACTTTCCCTTGTGACAGCTGATTTGGTTTGGAATCCATCTGAGGACATTTTGAGAAAATTCTATCATGTAGTTGTAGTTATTTTGATTTACAACACTGGAAAAAAAAATCACCTCCCCTCCAAAAACCCTCGTCTTCAACTTTGTACCCAGGTTGTCTCCTCATCAGGCACCACAGGATCCAGGAGGTTCAGTTAAAACAAGTCATTAGAGATTTAAAAAATGTCCATCAAACACAAAATAAGGCTTCAAATAGGTTTCCAATTTCATTTCATGTTGACACATTTTGTCCATTTGACATCAGGACTGATCCCAGATCATCTCAATGACCTCATCCCAGCACCAGAGTACCGCCCAAGTTCATCAAGGACAGCAAACATGAGCAGGTCTAGATTCACCTCCATCTTTGGAGGTTGTTGAATTTCCTCCTGAGGACCGTCAGGCTGTTTCCTTACTTTGCTGTGACACAACAGCAGACAGCAACAAGGACTGCTGTAGTGCACTTGGTAATTGGATGCACTGAAGTCATCCATTCATGTCAGTGATGTCACTTGGCAGGACTGTCATTGCCGTCACATTCTAGAAAAGAATCCAGACTCCACACGTGGCTCCCATGATAACTGATGGACCTCTGGTTGGAGGCTGGATGATGATGTTTGGTCTGGGGGGGTTAAGATTGTGGGGGTTGTTTCAGTTCTAGTGCTGAAGGCTTTCACCATGACAGTCAGACTCTTATCTGTCCCTCATGTTCCCTCAAATGTGCAGTGTGGACCTCACACTCTGACATTTAGCCTGAAAACTCTTCATGAAAAGCAGGAGACTCAGAGTCTCTGTGGCTCAATCGGTCAGCGCGCTCGGCTGTTAACAGAGAGGCTGGTGGTTTGAGCCCACCCAGGGACGATGAACAGGTTCTACTGGTGCTTAGGACTCTGTTGATCAGCTGCTGAGTTGCTACTTGATGTCCACATTGGTCTGTTTCATCCTGAGTAGTTTGATCATAACAGAGTCGTTGCATCAATGATCTGAATGTGGACGGACAGATTGACCCTCCACAGCAGACGCATGTGACAGATCTCTTGATGAGACACTTTGTGGTAAAGCCAGATTCTGCCAGTCCCACTGACATATTTCAATCACACATGTTCAGAGATGATTTTGTTTTCCTGAATACATTTATTATTTTCTGATCACCTTGTGGATTTTTCATCATTCTCCTCATTACCATACTTTAGGTTGCAGTATGTACACCTTAATTAGTCTTGGGTTGCAGAAATCATACAGCATACAAATAATAGCAGGTTGAAACATATTTATTTAAAAGAATTTAACATGGTTACACACACACACACACACACACACACACACACACACACACACAGCCTGTCTTTGGTATAAAATGGTCTGTCACGTTCTCTCACGTTGCACAACAACAAAACAAACAAAGACGGCCATGTCCAGTGTGGTCCTGGATATGACGACTGGACTGCAGGGTCCCAGTATCACTGTGACAATTCTTTTACCAGCTATGACCTTGGACAAGAACTTCTCAGGAGGAAACTTATCATGGTGGCACAGTGAAGAAAACTAGACCTGAGCTGCCTGCTGAAATCTTGCAGGTGAAGGACAGAGCTCCACCTCTTTGACAGACACCACCACTGTTGGCTCATGTTGTCAAAAAAAAGTGTCAGTTTTTGACACACACGCATCTAAACACACACACATACACATGCATGTTCTTGCACACAGAGACTTTTCCTCTGTTTTTGTTTTTTACTGGTTTTGAACCAGTAGTTGGTTTCTGTTGGTTTGATTTGCTTGACTGGTTGTTGTTTGTTTGACCTTGCAAATTCATATTTTGGGTTCTGGCTTGTTCTGCTTTTCATTTTATGTTTGTATTAAAGTTCTGTTGCTGAAAAAAAGACTTTTTTGTCTTTTTGTTGAAGTAAATATATGTGGATCGAAATTGACCCATAACACCATGGATGTTACAATAGTTTATAATATTAAAATGAAGAATAAATCAAACCAATCCATGTCAGAGATGTGTTCTAACACCCCTCAGTAATGGTCAGGAAACACAACAACATTTTGTATATTTCTATGATTTTCTTGAGGTTCATTTTATCATTTTTTAATTGAAATCGAGGGTTTACTGACTAAAAAAAGGTCCAGAGGCCCACAACAAAATATTCCAATCAATATTTCCATGGATAAGGAAGCCTAACAAGGTAACCAGGAGATGGGAAACAACTTGGATGATAGAAAATTGTTTTTAGTTTATTTTACAGCTGATTGAAGACGTGGGTCAAAACCGACCTGTTAACATCAGAGATGGGAACAGAAAGCTAACACAAGAGGAAGGTTGAAGCTATGAAAAAGGAGTTTGATAAAAATCTTGAACTGACAGTAGAAATATCCTTTTGTATGTTTACCTTTGTTGACAGAAGTCACTTTAGCTTGGCAGTGAAAAGAATCTCTGCTAGCTTGACAAATAAGTGGCACAAACTGGGTTCAAGCTGGACTTTGGACACTGGTATCTGCAACAACTCCCATCAACTCCTAATCTAGCATCTCTGCTGGGTCAAACTATTTTACAGAACATTTGACAGACCTGTGGAGCAGTGAGGACAGACATGAGTTGATCCACATGATCCACTGAAGCGCCATTTTCCCCTGCCACTGAGGTCACCAACATGAGCTGGAGTTGGGACTCTTGAACTGAACCTGGTATCACAGCGACACCTACTGCTGCTAAATGGAACAGCAACATTGAACCCAAGTACAGGATTGGAGGGAGACTGATGGTCGCTGTTTGGGTTTTTGAAGAACAAGGAGGGCGTTGGTTCAAGCTGGATTCTCAGAGACTATTTCCCCAACCTCTACATTGGAATCTACACTGTCATCCAGTCATGTGACTGAAGTCATCCAGTCATGTGACTGAAGTCATCCAGTCATGTGACTGAAGTCATCTAGTCATGTGACTGAAGTCATCCTGTCATGTGACTGAAGTCATCCATTCATGTCAGTGATGTCACTTGGCAGGACTGTCATTCCCGTCACATTCTAGAAAAGAACCCAGACTCCACATGTGGCTCCCATGATAACTGATGGACCTCTGGTTGGAGGCTGGACGATGATGTTTGGACTTGAAGGAAAACTCCTTGTCCAAATTCCATTGTGTTCAAATTAAAAGTCCCACAATAAGAAGTAGCTGAATCTGACAGGTGAAGGTTTGGAACTACAAGATGGTTGATGTTTTCTTGACTTGATGCTCTGACTGTCAGGGTAGATGACAGCTTCTTTCTGCTGCTGCATCTGAGTGGCTATGATTGGAGGTTTAACCTCCCAAGGTTGTCTGGTTCCAGAGGAAATTTTAAAATTCCAGTCCCCAACCTTGGCTGTTCTGAAACTCTTCTCCTGAATCACTCCTGAGCTGCAGCAAGAAAAAATACCAGTGCCCAACCAGATCAACTTCATGGCTGCTGACAGCCTCAGACACTTGATTTCCATCAATCTGGAGCCAAGAAGGCCCTCACCTGTGGTTCTCCTCCAGGAGGGTCCAGGTTCTGCCATTGTGGCTCCTTGTGCCACTGCCAGAGAGCCTCAGCTGCACACTGCAACATTTCAACAGGAGATTTACATTCCTTCAAATGTCCTGACATCTTATTGCAATGGTTCTGTTCCATATTTATATTTTAAAATCAATCACACAATGAAAGCTGCCACAGCTGGTTTAAGAGAGAGAACACACTAAGAGATTTGAAACCAGTAAAATATGCTTTTCTGTGTGCAAACTAGTGAGGGGCATGGAAGGATATTTTACCACCAATACAGAACCCAAACTTTAGTCATGTGATGAGATGGTGACTCTGATTATGAAGTTAATGGACAAAATGTGAATTGAAAGAAAATGCATTTCTTCAGTAGACTTTGATCCAACATCTGAAGTTAGATTTTGGTGGCTGCTCCATGTTGGAGGAAACCAGGCCGATGTTGGAACGTCACAGGGAAACTCGTTTGCCTCCTCTGCTGCCAGTTCAACCCACTTTGGCAGACGACCACTCACTCCCATCAGTGGAGAGCAGCTTCAACTTGGTTTGGAAGTTTCCATTGTGGATGCATAGGAATGTGGAGAAAACATCCTTTGTTAAAAGAGGGATTTGAACCCACGCCTCCAGGAGAGACTGCAACCTGAACGCAGCGCCTTAGACCGCTCGGCCATCCTGACAGAAACTTAAAGTTGCAGACTTCAATATGAAATGAATTAATTCATTGACAAAGTAGAATTTTTCCACTGGAGCTACTGGCTCCTGAGTTGTTGCATTTATTGTTAACATTAAACACACAGTCTGTGTTCATGGCAGTAAGAAATTAATTTAATTTTTCTAAAGGACAAGAAATGAACCAGAACATTAGAACCTCATAATATCTCTTTATCAGTTTGTTCCACGGGACACATTCCAGACAGGAAGGTCCCACTGAGACTTGAACTCTGATCACTGAGTCCAGAGTGCTCACCATTTCACCATGGAACCAAACACAAGGAGGAGTTTCCTCAAAATACAACTTGACATCACCTGCAATCCAAACTGTTGATATTTGGAGGTTCATCTTGCTCTTGTTCCAGACTACATTGCCAAAAGGAACATGAACCACAAGGAAATTATGGAACTCCAGATTAATTCAGGACCTTCTAACTACATCGTATGACCTGTGAGCAAAGACTGGCCAGGCCTTCCTTAATTTATCAGTTAATTACTGCTTACTTACTTGACTGTGATGATCCATGAGATCCAAGGAGGACAGAGGAAAGAAGGATCCTGTTGGAGATCTCCTACCTTCTTCCTACAAGTCAGAGGTTCATAACCTCACTTGTTGGTGGTGCCCTCAACCTGCTGAGAGCATCACTTAGTTATCTACAGAGAAACATAGCAGCTCTTCTGAAGGCTGCAGGAAACCTGCTGGAACTGAGACTTGGACTCAGGTCACTGGATTCAAAGTCCAGGGTGCTAACAGGTCCACCATGGCATCTGGGCTTTACTTACCGTGTGAAAAGGACCACAGTGGTGGTCTGGTTTTAATTTTCACAAACAAATACGGTTTAAAACTTGTAGACAGTGACACAGGGCTCTTATTTGAAGGGCCATGGGATGTGAAATATCCCAAACCTCTGAGATCAGAGCGCTCACTTTGATCTCAGGGTCCTGACCTTGGGGGTTCTTCCTTTGGTCTTCAAATACTTGTGGTTTTTATTGGCATAACTTTCAACTTGCATGCAAAAAGAGAATCACAGTCAACTTAAACCCAGCAGACAGTGTTTATTTCTAATGAATCAGACAATCGCACAAATGAGAATTAAAGGAAAAACAAAAAAAAAAGGTTTAAAAAAATCATTCTCCACTCTGAAGCTTTTGAAAGTTCATTTGAAGGTTTAAAGGTGGTGGTGAGGAGGACACCCTGATCCTCCCTGTCGTCACTGCCAGGATTCTTTCTTCTGGTGCTGTGGTTCTTCTGATGAAGGGCGGCATGATGTTTGCTGTCTCAGGCTCCACCAAATGTCCTCTTAAGACGCCACAATGTGGCCTCTTCAGTGCTCCATCTTCCCTGCATCGGAGACACAAGGGTTTCTCCTGGTGCCGACCCTATCATCCTTCTACCGAATGGTGCGGCGGTGGATCCTCAGAGGATGCTGGGATCCTTCTTCTCATCAGTGCTACAGTTTTTCATGGAGGGAACAGCAGGAGCTTTTTAGTCATGTTTTGCTCGGTGTTTCCTGCTCAGAGCATCAGGATCTGTGACGCCATCTGGTGATAGTGGGTCATCATCTTGTTGTGTGATAGTGGATTCATTTATCTGCTATTTCAACACATTCAAGTTCATTATCCCTACATGTCAAAATACATTTGGTGTGGAGTTTTACTTTCTGGCCTCAATCATAATGTGTGCATTTATTCTTCATGAACATTTCTCAGCTTTGTAAGTTTATGATATTTTTTCTTCCTCTGTTTTCTATTCCATTGTTGTTGATAATTCTATTGCAGGTTTGAGTTCCCTGTTGACTGAAGCAGAAACAGGAACAAAAAGCTGGAGGTGGTCAGAGCTCCAAGTTGGGACGCTGATATTAAAGTAGGAGATGAACACATCCAGGTTAGCCATCACTCTCAGAACCTGCTACTTTACCTCTTCAGAATGTAGCAGCATAGCATAGCTTCCTCTCACCAGTTAGTGGCCCACTTTGATGTCTGGGATATGAAGTTAAAGGTTCTTTACAGCTCTGAATGAAGGGTTTATAAAGTGTTAACAATGCCATGAATAACACAAGCATTCAGTAATCCTTGATAAAGGGAGACTCACCATCAAGTTGGACAAGTTGAAGAACAAAAGGACTACTCCACTATCACATTTATCCTCACTGGTCCATACTTGGGGACCTCTGTACTCAATGGAGAGTTGAGGAAATGGGCTTGTTGTGGCCCTGCGGTCCACAGACCTCCTGTACAGTCACCAAGAACTGGCAGACACAATCGTGATGGAACCAATTATTTTAAAATGACAGTAACAAGTAAGAAATAAGGCATTACAGCTTTGAAGGAACTTGTCCAGCACTGGTTTGTGAGTGGGTGTTGTCCTGTATTGGCAGGAAAAACTCCTTGAAATGTCATGCAAGTTTTTTCTTCAAAAGAAATGTGTAAAACATTCAGTAACATCCAGGACCAAAGACAAGAGAGGGCAACGCTCCAGGAGTCTTTGGTCTCTGAATTCTGTCTTTGATCTCTGAATTCTGTGCATTGATCTCTGAATTCTGTGCATTGATCTCCTGCTTCAGTCTTTGATCTCTGACTGATCCTAAACTAATCAAAGGATCACATCAGCATATTGGTCCAGTCTACAGATGGTGATTTTACCAAGTGCACTGCAGCAGTCCTTGTTGCTGTCTGCTGTTGTGTCACAGCAAAGTAAGGAAACAGCCTGACGGTCCTCAGGAGGAAATTCAACAACCTCCAAAGATGGAGGTGAATCTAGACCTGCTCGTGTTTACTGTCCTTGATGAACTTGGGCGGTACTCTGGTGCTGGGATGAGCTCATTGAGATGATCTGGGATCAGTCCTGATGTCAAATGGACAAAATGTGTCAACATGAAATGAAATTGGAAACCTATTTGAAGCCTTATTTTGTGTTTGATGGACATTTTTTAAATCTCTAATGACTTGTTTTAACTGAACCTCCTGGATCCTGTGGTGCCTGATGAGGAGACAACCTGGGTACAAAGTTGAAGACGAGGGTTTTTGGAGGGGAGGTGATTTTTTTTTCCAGTGTTGTAAATCAAAATAACTACAACTACATGATAGAATTTTCTCAAAATGTCCTCAGATGGATTCCAAACCAAATCAGCTGTCACAAGGGAAAGTCTGCATGTAAACACACACACACACACACACACACACACACACACACACACACACACACACACACACACACACACACACACACACACACACACACACACCAACTGACATTCCCAGGGACTAAACCAAACCAATTCCTACTTAACCCTAAGCTCCACCTCAGTTCCAGATGAAACTGGTTGAACATGGAACCGTCCCACTTGGAACATTTCCTTCACCTTCACCACCACTGGAGTATCAACAAAGATTTTGGTCAACACCAGAATGGTTGAGACAAGACAACATGCTACCAATCCTCTCTCTCTCCCTCATCATCAGCTGCTACAGCCCTTGAAAGAAAACCTTTAACACATGGACCTACAGTAGGAGCAGATGTTGTCTCCTCTGGAACAGCAGTTTAACATTGTTGGCAGGACTCAAACCTGCACGGGGAGACCCCAATGGATTTCTAGTCCATCGCCTTAACCACTCGGCCACAACAACTACACTCCCATGAGCATGAGTAGAGGATTGATATTCAACAATTTATCTTCATTGATGCACAGTAGATTTTTTTTATATTCTCACACACACAAACTATTTGTGTGTGTGTGTGTGTGTGTGTGTCAGTGGTTTTGACTGAGGAATGAAGAGGAGGATTTCTCCATTTTTGTCGTCACTCTGCAACCAATTTTCAGTTTATCTCATAAGAATGAACAAACTTTGACATATTTCTTTCTTTTGTGTGTCAACAACTTTGGTCTTGAAAGCTCCTGACAAACACACCACATGTCACACACTCTACACTTTTAATCTGTTGAGAATGTAGACAAATTTATATATATTTGCTTAAACTGTAGTTAAATTTATACATACATTCACTTAAAATAGAGTGTAGGACACACAAGGCAGTTGTAATAAAGATGTTTCTGTGGCAGTTCCCAAAGAGGTAGGAAAGGTTCCAACACTGTATTTAGTTCATCAATGTACTTCTTTAGTGTTAGTAGCGGTACCGGGATCTCCTGCTTATGCATCCCAGGCAGAATCGATGACTTAGCTGCAAGTCACCTTATTTGACCTCGTGAACATCTGGTAGTAGTAAAAGGTGTTTTACAGAGGGGTCCCACAAATCTCCAAAGCACCAGGATTAGTTGGTGCCATTGTGACTCTAGGAAGGAACTTATAAATACTGGAGACAACACAGATCGACATTCCAAGATATAAGACAACAGAAAAACACTTCCTATCAGCAGTGAAGCACAGACCAGACTGTTTAGAGTGGACAGGTGAAAAGGTCACAACAGGGAATAGCGGGAGTGTAGCTCATGCTAGCATCACTCCCTCAAGCTAATTAAGTCAGAACAGAGTCCACAAGAATTTCCATGGTGGGATGAGGCCGTGAAAGATAAGAGCATGGCCGTAAATCGGAAAGAGGTTTTAATCTTCACAGCTGCAACAACAAGGCCACGATGGACCAGAAGGGACTGGCATGGGGTCAGACAGAAGATCCTGCAACACACATGAAGATCAAAAATACACACTTGCACGCAGAAGCGATCACATAAGCACCTCCCTGTAACACATAAAAACTGGAGAAGATAGTTAGATCGTTGGACTTCTTGCCCCAACGCCAGGGACGACGCATCTGAGTATGCTGACTCCAGCATAGGGGAAGACGATCTCCAGAGCTCTGTATTCTTTCCTGTTAATCTGAATAAATTCTTTTCAACCAACTGGAAGGTGTCCTCTCCGGATTTTGAACAGCGCAATACATATACTCTGTGGGTCCTTCTGATTGATTAATGATGACTTGTTGAAAAATTCCTACAAGAACATGAAACGTGCGGCCCCAGTGACCCTGCATGACATTTTTGTCCAATTTAAATTTTGATTCATGACCCAGAACCACTCAAAACCCCAGAAAAATAAAGGTTTTGGTGCATTAAAGACATAAATAGTAATGTTTCAAGGGGGCTGCATGCACAGCAAATTTCTGAGTGAAAAAATCTGGAGTTTGACACAAAGCAGTGAAGGAGTAAAAATTTTGGAGTTTATTCCCACATTGAGACTCCAGCTCGTGTTAACTGATACTCTGAAGCAGTGTGGGAAAAGTCGTACATTCACTGGGTGTTCAGGGCAGTGAATCACCTCCACCCCAGAGTTCATTCAACGTTTCTCTCGCTCCTACTTATACAGAGACAGGTACGTGAGCAATTGTACCTCTTAAACCGTTCTTAATGTTGATATGTTTCGATTTATGTAATATCAAACTGAATACTGGCCAGGACTAAGTGACTTGGAAGGAAGAACTTCAATTTTCCAACTCTTGCAGAACGTCATCAGTGAGGCAACTGGGTAAGCGAGCTTCTTCCAGTCGTGCTCATATTTCACGTATTAAATGAACACTGGCTCTTGTCATTCCGTCTGGTGTCGTTAAAAAGTAGTTTTGCTCGCTTCACGTTCGGTTGTTTATTTTTTATTTCCTGCGCGTGTCGTTTTTAGACGAACTTCTGTCACAACATCGGACTGGACACGCCGCGGCTCGAAGGCTGCGTGACAGGACACCGGGGCCTTCACGAGAGGAACCTGACAGGTAACATTAACGCTTCACATTTACCACGAAAAGCTTTGACAAGCAACGCGACCGTGACGTACTGTAATTGTGAATCAAATGGTGAAAACACGGTCGGCTAGTCGTGCTAAATAATGTGATTAAATGCAGACTAAGCTAATGGAGAACACCAGTGATAAGAGTTCATGGTTTAGAGTGCTGTTGTGTGCAGACATTGGATTACTAGCTCTGGAAATTGGCTATGCTGAGCAAAAGCAGATTTTTTTACACAAAATGTTGCTGTTCTTCAGTCTGCCAGTGTCTTTTTTTCTACTGGCAAATGTTTTTAAATGGGAAAAGATAGCCCACCCAATTTTTTATTGGCCCTCTCAAAATATAATTTTTGCCTACACCACACTGGGCCTCCTTTACTTAAAAAATGATTAAAATAATGCATTATATACCGTAACAGCCCCAACACAGACAGACTGTTACAGTTACAATCCTTTCTTTGCTATTAATGTCTATATTAAAACTCCTTTTTCCCTTAAGTGCTCAAGATGTTGATAAAGGTGAAATACAAAGGGACAAGGAAATGTGTTAAACTGATGAAATCAGCTTCTCCGATTTCATCAGTTTGGGTAAGTTAGGTTCATTTTGAATTGAGTAATTCATGGGGCTTTAATGACAATGTGTTCATGGAGTGTTGCTTGTCATGCTTCAGTTCATCAGAAATTTCTCATACCAGAAGAGACAATGCTGAAAACCACAGATGACCAGGGAATAGAGGTGGATGAGGACGTCTCTCGGGAGCTTGCGACTGTTAAAGATGTCTGCTTCGTCATCTGCACTGATGATGGTAAAGTGGTGTCAGTTTCTGTTTTATCATTATGAAGTGATGATATTCTTGAGAAAAATGTTCCCTTTGAAAGAAATGTGTCAGTGTTTAATTTTTTTAATCAAAATAATTGGATATTTAAAAAAAGCACAACCAAATGTCTGCTTTTCAGACCTCCAACCACCAGACCTTTTCAAGGACAACACTGACAGTGCAGACCTGGCCGAGTATATAACACTCAAACCATGTGGTAGGGAATGTTATCACGTACAGAATGAAATACTAAGTAACTATTCTCTGTTGATAGCAAGTAGTAATGTTGATTTTGGTGATCAGGTTTATGCCTTATACACTGATGGGTTTTTTATCCTCAGATTTGGCACTTCTGCAGCCAGGTG
This sequence comes from Aulostomus chinensis, assembly GCF_037954235.1. NCBI lineage: Eukaryota > Metazoa > Chordata > Actinopteri > Syngnathiformes > Aulostomidae > Aulostomus > Aulostomus chinensis. The sequence goes on along the minus strand of NC_141323.1, from coordinate 24,669,635 downwards.
AAGGATCCTCCTCCTCCAGTCTAACAGATACACTGTCCATCACAAGCTTAAGCAGCCCAAGAAGCGACACAAGTGATGCTGGATATCAACTTGCTCACCCTGATATGGACAGCACCCGTGCAAGAAGTGTAAGTGTAGTGATTTACATACTTGACAGTTTGCTAGTTGGTTAGCGTAACTTAGGATGCAGATTAAACTCAGGGGCTACAGATCTTGAAAGCCTCATCCTAAATGATATTTTTTTGTGACAGATTGATGTTTCCTGAAGAAATGATCAGTACTTTTGGTCGCTAATTCTTATGATCTTTTTAAAAATCTATTCCAATTAGGTGGTGGAGCAGATTCCGAGCTCAAAGCCAGCAGGGATGACCGTGATTAAGGAGTATGAAGACACGGGGAGTTTGAAAGATTCAACTCGCCCATTAATGGTGAACATCATTGTGGCTCACATGCGTGAAAAGGAAGGGTAAGAAGCTTGATGCTGGTACCTAAATGTTCTTTTTTTCAGTGAAGGAAAGAATCTTTTCACAAACAATATTTATGTATTTTAGGAGAGCAGTAGCCAAAACAACCAAGGAGTTTCATGCTCTTGGGATTGTGTCACTCTTCCCGTCTTTGAAGGATCCATACTCAAAAAAGGGATATGTGAGTTTGCATTGTAAATACAGTGTGAAATCCTGATCTTTTTCAGAATTTTACCATTTGCTTTCCTTTGAAACTTTAAAATGTCAGAACTCGAACCACAGATATTATTATTTCAGGAACATTTCTATGACATCCAGAGCAACACAGGTTTCCTTGAGTGGAGGGTGAAGACAGTTCAACGTCAGTCTAAAACTGCATCAACTTCCCACAACAAAGTGATGCGTAAAGGAGGTCCCACATCGTCAAGGACAGTTGGTCCCATTGATGACCAGCAATCAGGAGATGGCTGCACGGAAGCAATGTCTCATCTTCACCACACAACTGACTGTGACTTAGTCTTCCAGAAGATGAGAGAAACATTCCTCTATCGCCAACAGATGATCCATGATCCACAGCAGTCAGCAGACATTCTCCAAATGTTCCCTCGTTTCTTGGACACTAAAGGACTGGTAGGAAACAAATACGATTTGAATAATATTTCTTAAAATAAATTTTATTCAATTGATATGATTGTAATGGTAGTTCCCTCCGCTTTACATTAGATTTTGCAGGATTTCTTGCTGATGTTTGGATGAGAGATTTCATCCAGGTTCCTGGAAAAGTGGACCACCTGCTTTAAAGACAAGATCATCCGAGAGGCCAGGAGCCTGAGACAGACACCTCTTCTGAAAAAACACCTCAACTCTGCCCTAAATGAAGAGTCTGACACTGCTGATGATGAGCCAGGTCGTATGTTGTTAAGGGTTTGTTTGCGATATCATAAGTTAGCATACATTTTTAAGCAAATGGGAGTATATCTGATTATTACTGTCGCCTGTTTTTCTTTTAAAATGTAGAGAAAGATATTCTTAGGTAAAATATATGTTGATTTTTGTCTGCAGAGTGGGACAGTGACATGGCCTCCCTTCTTGTCTTGCTGCATCTGCTTACACCTCAACCAGCTGGACGTAAGCGGCCAAAAAAGATCAGTGTTGCAGAGGCTGCAGATCATTTAGTGCTATTTCAGAAGGTTTGTAAAAGCCACGTGATCTTTTCCAGTATTTTGTAACATTTTTTTCTAGTTAACTGCTTATGTGACAGTGCTTCTCATTGTGTTTCAGGCGTGCCAGAGCTTGGAGGGCCACCTTACCACAGAGCGAAACCCCCAGCCATATCTTTTGGCCAGAGGAACCTCACGAGCACAGGTTCTCAGCTTCTACATAGTCTTGGATGGAAAGCTTCTTCCATGTCAGTCAAGTACATCTTTGGGTGCATTTGATGAGCCGTTCAAGTCTCATTTTGTTTTCAGTCTGAAATATGATGATGCTCTCTCCAGCCTGTACACATTTTTGCAGACTACACTGTACAACATTGACATTGACACAACAGAAGAAACTCCAAGAGTCAAAGAGTTAAGAGCAAAGTTGTTGAACAAGCAGTCGCTAAAATGCTGAGATGTTTCCTCTGTGCCTCATCCTTTGGTCCAGCTCTGCTCTTGTTCAGGCACCTCAAACTAATTCATGGAATGTATCCAGGGAAAAATTTAAGATGAAAATGTGGTCAAATAGGATGCTGCTTGCAGTTCTCAAGTTATTCTGGATTTAGAAGGCACCTCATTAAGATACATGCACCATTTGACAGTCCATGTCTGACAGATCAGACCCCTGTCAGCCATGACACTGAAGAGCACGATAATTTGAAGTGCTTCAATGATGAAACCCCCTCTGCTTCATCACAACACCAAAATATTGAAGAAGGCTCTTCAGTGCCACTAAGCAGCAAGGACATGTGTGCATCAATTATTGCCAAACTTTTAGGAAGTGGTGTACCAAATACTGTCGTACTTTCTACCATTGAGAACTTGGAGACTTGTTGGAGACTTGCAAACTAATATACAGGAACAAGTGCTGAACTTAATACCAGCCACCAATCCCGCCAGATCGGCCATTGAAGAGTTGTTTAAACACACAGACAATCCTTTCAGCCATTTAAATTCAAATAGCAAGTTGGAAAAATATTTCACAGAAAAATGGGATATCATGCAAGCAGTTGAAAAGTGCCTAGGTGTAAGATTTGATACCAGACGAAACACCAAAACTGGAAACTAGGAGCAAGTTCCAATCATTGACAAATTGATCTGTATTCAATAGTTAAAACACTGCAGTTCATTTTCACAAATGAAAGTATTTGTGAATTGATGCAAAAATCTACTAGCTGTGACAAATATGAGGACTTGTGTGATGGAAGCTACTTCACAAATCATCCCGTTTTCAAGTGAAAAGTTTGCTCTCCAGTTGTACTTTGATGAATTGGAGTGCGCAAATCCGCCAGGTTCAAAAAAAGGTATCCATAAAGTTGTCTGTCTTTACTTCATTTTAAGGAATCTTCCACCCAGGGTGAATTCAGCCTTGATGAACATTCATCTGGTATCATTGTTCCATGCACAAGATGCTAAGAAATATGGTATTGATGAAATATTGAAACCCTTAGTAAGAGACCTGAAAATATTAGAAACAGCTGGAGTTGCTGTTCCATTTTCTGAAGTCTGTGTTCGTGGCACTCTTGCACAAATGACTGGTGATAACGTGGGTATGCACAGCATTCTTGGATTCATGGAGTCATTTAGTGCAAATCATTTCTGTGGGTTTGTCAAAAGTCAGTTTTCTCAGAAGATGACCCGTGTTTGACTTTAAGATCTGCAGTTTTGAATGACCAACATTTTACTGCTTTGGAAAATGATCCAACAATAACCTCCTTATTTGGCATTAAGCGGAACAGCATTCTGAACACTTTGCAGTATTTCAGAAAATTATGCTGTTGACATCATGCATGACATTTTGGAGGGGGTTGGTCAATATGAGGCCAGGTTACTTTTTGAATACCTGATGAAACATTTCATCACTAAAGAAAGCCTGTTGAAGAGGATCTATGCTTTCAAGTATGGCTATTTGGAAAAGAAAAACAAGCCAACCAATGTTAAGCTTGACTGTGTGGGACATGGACTCGGGTTAAACACATCCCAAAGTCTGTGTTTGATCACAAACATACCCTTAATATTTGGTGACCTGGTACCAGAGGATGATTTGCACTGGCATTTGATGCTTTTGTTGCTGAACATTATTGACGTTGTGTTTTCATACTCGATCACTGAAGGGATGACTGTGTATCTAAAGCATCTTATTATCGAACATCACCAACTCTTCAAAGAACTTTACTCATCAAAAACCTTGATCCCAAAACACCATTTCATGGTCCGCTATCCTCGGTGCTTCCAAAAAATAGGACCACTTACTCATATCTGGACAATGAGATTCAAAGCTAAACATACATTTTTCAAGGACTGTGATAAGAACTTCAAGAATTTGACTGTCTCACTTGCAAGAAAACATCAGTTTGCTGTAGCCTATCATTGGGAATGCTTGGCCTTAAAAGCAGTCAAGTCTGGTCCAATCAAAATGTGTTTACTTGAAACATCAAGATGTATCTGCATACCTTCACACTGACCCACAGTCCATTGTCAACCTGACAAACTGGGTAAAGTGTGATGGAGTTGAATATCATGTTGGCCTTTTTGTTTGCATAGGCACTGATGAAAACACGCCTTTGTTCAGCAAAATAACCACTATTATCTTGCATAAAGGTGAAGTGTTTTTTGTTCTGATGGAACATGAAACTTGTTTCCATGACCATTTTCTTGCTTTCCAAGTAAATGAAATCAACCCAAATAAGATTCTGGTTCTGGAAAGAAGGGCCTGAAGACACTTCAAAGCTTTTGATGCCCAAATGTCCTGTGGGTGTGATTCATGTTTTTATGTTGTGTCAGAGAGTTGTATTATTTGAAGTGTCAAAATGTTTGATAAAGGAAACTGAGTGGAATTGATCTTTTTTTTGTCACTTAAGTTTTTATTGAATTTTACAGAAAAAAGACAAAAATCACAACTGTACATGTCCATCACAATGTACACATATAAGTATGTAGGCCAGGTTGTGAAGGAAAAAGAAATAAAAAGAATATATATATATAAAATAAATAAAATAAAGTAAAAAAGATCAAACAGAATAGAGCCTGTGTGATGACCTAATGTTATCAATAACATAAATTCAGGAAATCAAATAAAATTTATCATAGTTGCATTATTCTTAATTGCAGACACCACAAGTGAGTCAATGTCCTATTTTCTTTTGATAAATCGTCCATTTCTGCCATCTTTTCTCAAACAGATCATACCTCAAACCCAGCACACTAGTCAGTCTTTCCATTGTCCTTATTTCCTGTATGACATCAAACCACTGATTTTTCGTTGGTGATTCAGGTTTGTACCAACTTCTAGTTATGGCTTTCCTTGCTGCCGTCAGAAGTATCTTAACCAAGTGCCGGTCCCGCTGCAATATTACTGGTGAAACATGACCCAAGTACAAAACAGTGCATGACAAAGGAATCTTATATTCAAGAACATTAATCAAAACAGAATGGACATCTTCCCAAAATGGCTTCAATTTTTCACAACTCCAAAAGATGTGTGTGTGGTGTGCTTCTAAGCAACCACATTGCCTCCAGCAGGGCTGATGTGACAAAGATGTTTTACTTCTTATCATAGGAGTGATGAAAAAACGTACCAAATTTTTCCAGTTAAACATTCTCATTTGTTGTGAACTCGTGGAGCTATGCTGAGTTTCGCACATATCATACCACACCTCTGAAGAAATTTCCACATTTAGCTCCTTTTCCCATTTTGATTTCAAGTACAAAGTTGAGTCGCCTTTACATTCCATAATGCTTTCATAGAACATAGCAATTAAACCAGCATGTTTATTAATTGGCTTATATGCATTCATCATTACTTTCACTACTGGGCTTATTTGTTGTAGATTTTCCATCTTTACTTCCTTATTGTAGAAGTCTCTAAACTGTAAAAACCTAAACAAATCTTGATTCTGAAGAGAAAATTTTTCTTTTAATGTTTGAAAAGTCTGCAATCGTATTCCCTCCATTACTGTACACACTGCCTTAATGCCCTTTGCTGCCCACTGTTTAAATATAGCATTGTCCTCTCCTGGCTTAAACTGAGTGTCATAAGCTATCCATCGAAGTACTTTCTGGTCTTTCCTTAGTTTAAATTGCCTGACAAATGTAAGCCAGAATTCTAATGTACCAGAGGTTATTGAGTCCATTTTCCTTTTGACTGCCGGAGGAATTTCTTTTTCTCCTAAAGCTGACTGGACTTGGTAACCTTCAAAATCAAATGTCTCAATTTCCTTCCACCTTGCAAAATAATTGTCATTACACCACAAGAAAAGGGGACGAAACTGAGCTGCGTAGAAGTAGCCTTTGAGATTGGGAAGTGCCATCCCTCCTTTACATTTGGGGAGCTGGAGTGTTGTATATCTTATTCTAGGTTTCTTCCCATCCCTGACAAATGGTCACACACATTTTCATTTCATCTCAGATTTTGGCACATTCAGTTCAAGCCTGTATTACAGTGCGGGCCACAACTGTTTGGAACTCATAAATCGAAAGGCCGTTTTACATGTTTTATCATCTCACAAGCTCTGGCAAGGGTTCAATGTTGCTGTTCCATTTTGCAGCAGTAGGTGTTGCTGTGATACCAGGTTCAGTTCAAGATTCCCAACTCCAGCTCATGTTGGTGACCTCAGTGGCAGGGGAAAATGGCGCTTCAGTGGATCATGTGGATCAACTCATGTCTGTCCTCACTGCTCCACAGGTCTGTCAAATGTTCTGTAAAATAGTTTGACCACAGCAGAGATGCTAGATTAGGAGTTGATGGGAGTTGTTGCAGATACCAGTGTCCAAAGTCCAGCTTGAACCCAGTTTGTGCACTTATTTGTCAAGCTAGCAGTGATTCTTTTCACTGCCAAGCTAAAGTGACTTCTGTCAACAAAGGTAAACATACAAAAGGATATTTCTACTGTCAGTTCAAGATTTTTATCAAACTCCTTTTTCATAGCTTGAACCTTCCTCTTGTGTTTGCTTTCTGTTCCCATCTCTTATGTTAACAGGTCAGTTTTGACCCACGTCTTCAATCAGCTGTAAAATAAACTAAAAACAATTTTCTATCATCCAAGTTGTTTCCCATCTCTTGGTTACCTTGTTAGGCTTCCTTATCCATGGAAATATTGATTGGAATATTTTGTTGTGGGCCTCTTGACCTTTTTTTAGTCAGTAAACCCTCGATTTCAGTTAAAAAATGATCAAATGAACCTCAAGAAAAACTTATGAATAAACAAAAGGTTGTTGTGTTTGCTGACCATTACTGAGGGGTGTTAGAACACATCTCTGACATGGATTGGTTTTATTTATTGTTTCATTTTAATATTATTAACTATTGTAACATCCATGGTGTTATGGGTCAGTTTTGACCCTCATATATTTACTTCAAGAAAAAGGGAAAAAAAGTCTTTTTTCAGCAACAGAACTTTAATACAAACACAAAATGAAAAGCAGAACAAGCCAGAACCCAAAATATGGATTTTCTAGGTCAACAAACAACAACCAGTCAAGAAAATCAAACCAACAGAAACCAACTACTGGTTCAAAACCAGTAAAAAACAAAAACAGAGGAAAAGTCTCTGTGTGTAAGAACATGCATGTGTATGTGTGTGTGTTTAGATGCGTGTGTGTCAAAAACTGACACACTTCATTTTTTGACAACATGAGCCAACAGTGGTGGTGTCTGTCAAAGAGGTGGAGCTCTGTCCTTCACCTGCAAGATTTCAGCAGGCAGCTCAGGTCCAGTTTTCTTCACTGTGCCACCATGATAAGTTTCCTCCTGAGAAGTTCTTGTCCAAGGTCATAGCTGGTAAAAGAATTGTCACAGTGATACTGGGACCCTGCAGTCCAGTCGTCATATCCAGGACCACACTGGACATGGCCGTCTTTGTTTGTTTTGTTGTTGTGCAGGTCGATGGGAAAACGAGGCCAAATGAGAATCCCCTGAAGCTCCCATGACTGGGAGAGGAGCTGCTGTCAGTGGGTTGCTGACAGTGCACTTCTGACTTCAGGTTTGGCTCTAATTGTTTCTTTATCATCTTATTTTGATCACTGGGTCAACAGACCCTCACTATTTTATCATTCAGTGAAAAACATTTGTTTGTTTTATTTTTTTGAACTAGAGGTTTGTGGCGGTAGTGTTTTGGTTTCAGTGTAACAAAAACTGATTTGAGTGACTATCTCAACGTCATTATTCACTCTTTGCACGCCCCCCTGGACTGATGCAGCGTGGTGTGTATGGATGTAAGAGAAAAGAAGAGGAAACTTGTTGATTCATAAACAGAAAATATAGTGAAAATGTAAGACAGAGTTTAAGACAGAAGAAGACAAGAGGAATGACGAGCTGAGACTCCATATGAGACGACGCTGAACTGTTAGACTTGTAAACAACTGATCTCCCAGCTGGTTTTTTTAGTTGGAGTCCTTCCTGGTGTCCTCGGTTTGCCTACCATCTTCTGCTGGTATTCCCATCCTGCTTGTCACTTACCTTCAGAGGAAAAGGATCATCCACGCTCATATCTCAAGATCCCCCCATTCCCCCCCTGCAACTTATGCTGAAGGGGGACCCCTTCCCTCCCACGGTCACGGGCAGTGATGACAGCACCGCTAGAAGCAGCCAGGAAAGAAATAGTAAATGGACTTGTAACCCAGCACATAATTGGGTTCAATATTTCATTTTCTTTCTGACCCTTCCTTTAATTTAATTATTTTCTATCACTGATCAACCTGCCCATCACACAAGGTCAGCACGCAGTCAGTTCATCTCGTAATTTGATTGGTCCTCTCGCCTTATTGCGAGAGGTCCTGCATATGTGACAGTTGTGTGTGGAGTGGCCTGAGCTGCGTTGTGACCTGGAGAGCGAGACAGACAGTGAGATGCAGAGAGGAAGAAAGAGAAAAAGTAGGAACGCAACGGTTGATTCTGGATTTAGCGGACATTGGAGGCCGAGAGGTGTGCAGGAATCTGGTGGACGCAAGCAAAATAAGTTTTTGTCGTGTGTGGGCTGGGATTTTCAGACTGTGGAAAAGGATTTTGATTCTCCTTGTGCCAGGAGATGGCGATCCCCCAGTGACACTTCCATGGATTTCTGCCGCAGAGCAGCAGAGAAGAGGACCCACATCTATCTTCACCCATATTCATCATATGGTTCTTTGTGGTAGGACCAACACACCCATGACTGATTTGACTATGTCTACACCACAGGCTCCTCCCAATATATGCAACACTGCCAGTGACCTCTGCTTCAGTGTAACGGTGACTCTCCAAACTGAAGCTGATCCAGGACCAGCTCAGGAGGAGACATGGAGAAGACAGGCTCTCTGATTTAATGCTGCTGTCTATTGAGAGGAACATCCCAGTTGACTCAAACAAGGCTGCTGATGTCTTCAAACCCAGGACCAGAAGAAGAATCCTCCTCTGAGTCCACAGACCTGAGCATCGCTGCTCTGACAACCACGTTACCTCCTGGTTATCAGTGTGAAGTCAATGGTGAGGTAGTCAGTTGTTCCTGGTGTTTTATTCCAGAGGCCTGGTAGTTAAACGCTGAATTAAATAATTTTAATTCTTTACTTGAAGTTTCTTGCTGTTTTGCTGGAAATGTTTGACAACTTCTTGCATGTTGGTGCCCCATCACACACAACAGGTGCACTTGTACTCTTTTCACCTCTGACCCACAAACATTCATAGTCTTCCAGTGAACGTCCAATTATCTTCTGAAATCAGTGATGAATCTTTACCTGCTGAGACTCATTATCTCTGACTGTGACTAGCATGTGCTAGCAGAATACAGCACTCCTTCTTCATTGTCTGTCTTTGTCTCTGACCAGCTCTCCTGCTCTCTTTCCTCCTACCAGTCAAAGCAGACATCTGCACCTTCTGATCTTGGATCTTCTGCCCGTTCCTGCCTGGTAAAAGAAGGAACCAGCAACTGGTTCTACAGGCTGAATTAACTCCAGGACGTTGGCCAGCCGTGTCAGTTGAAACCTTATTTGTCCAAATAGAGAAAAAATAAGTCTGATTGTTAATGAAAGATGTCATCATGGCTTTGAAACTGTGGTTGGGGACAAGCCAACATGAGCACATTCATGGAAGAATAGCAATAAAAACAGGAAGTGTTAGTTAGCAAGTACTCACCAGTCTTTCACTATCATACTTGATTCTAGTGAAACAAAATGGCTTCTGCTGACTGTGCTGCCTGGTGGTGGATCACTCTTCACCATCCTCACAGGCCTTGATGGAACCAAAAAGGCGAGTTCCTGGAGAAGATCTTCCAGGGCGTCCAAGTTAAAGCGGTGCCCCAGCTGGCACCAGGTGCTGACCCAGGTCCTGCATGTGAGATACTGTCAGTTCTGTTCTGCCCTGCTCACAACCACAGGCTGGTGTTGAGGCCTGCAGCAACCAGGGCCCCAGTCACCAAGTGTATAAAGGCTGGTCATTGTGGCAGTGGGAGGAGTCAAAATGAAGACAGACCAATGTGAGCAGGACGTGACTGCAAAAGTAAGAAGAACTTGACCATGTTTCCTACAGTACCCAGGAGGCTTGGTAGTTGTTGAAGGAAGCTCCAAAAGCAAAGAGCAGACAGCAGGATATAAAAAGAAAAGATCCAGACACTAAAACTACAAGTAGAAACAAGATGAAATACTAAAAGCTTTGGAAAGATACTACAAGGTTGTAAATACATTATTATATACACTACTATTCTCATTGACTCCTAAAGAGGGACAGGAACAATTAGAATGTGGATCATATCAGCTGATTTCAGTGTTAAGTCCATCCCTCCATCCACAATATATTCTTATCCTTTAAGGGTCACGGGGGGGGGGGCGATTCCAGGTGACATTGGGCAAGAGGCAGGGTTCACCCTGGACAGGTCACCAGTCCATCAGGAGAAATTAGGTGGCCTAAACTCAAACATGAGTCAGATCAAATTCAGATTAAAGCAAGAGCCTCCAGATCAAAGTCAGAATTCCTGATAATGTCATCAGGGCTTTGACAGTACCTAGAATTCTGTCTTTGATCTCAGGAGGACATGACAGAAACACAATTGAGAAAAGTATTTGAGACCACGGCGGCATGATGATGCAGTGGTTAGCACTGTTGCCAGCAGCAAGAAGGTTCTGGGTTTGAGTCCAGGCTCGGGTGCAGAATCTTTCTGTGTAGAGTCTGCATGTTCTCCCCATGCATTTGTGGGTTCTCTCCAGGTACTCCGGCTTCTTTCCACCGTCCAAAGACATGTAATTTGGGACGAGGCTGATTGGACACTCTAAATTGACCGTAGGTATGAATGTGAGTGTGAATGGTTTTTCGTCTCTGTATGTTGGCCATGCGGTGGAGTGACAACCTGTCAAGGGTGAACCCCGCCTCTCGCCCGTAGATGCTGGGATAGGCTCCAGCCCCCCTGCCACCATTAATGGAGGTGTTTTGTTAATTGCATGCCACATGAAATTATTATTGGTCACTTTTCGAGCGACAGTCTCACAGTGGCAAGACAAGAACACTTCCACTTTTGACAGTTGGTTAAACACTCAATTTCATCCAGTACCATGTTGTCAAACACTGGAACATCCACAGCGCCTTAACAGGGACTTGAACCCTGGACCCTGAGATTAAAAGTCTGATGCTCTACCGTCTGAGCTACTCAGGCTCTTTCTACAGCATTTAGACAGGAAAACAAACACCTGTGAAGGTCAAACTGCTGCTTTCTTGACTTGTTCAATCCTCCATGTTAAAGTCCACCATGCTTTTGATTGGCTCTGATTCTCTGTGGCAAAATCCAACAAGAGGCTCCAAAAATGTCTTGAATGTCATAAGAATGCACAGGACAAGATGGTAGTTTCCTTCATGTCTGCAGTTCCTCCACTGGAAAGTAAAGTCAATGCTGTTCCTCTGCTGAAACCTGGGATGGGACCAGGGACCTTTAGATCTTCAGTCTAACGCTCTCCCAACTGAGCTGTTTCAGCTCTGAGTGAGGGCCCTGCTTCTCTCATTTTATAATCTCTTCCACTCTCACTAGAACTTAGAGAGGATTTGAGCTTCTGAAGTCACGACACATTGAACAGTTCTACAGGACCAAACTGAACGAACTGAAGAAGCTTCTTGGAACTCTAAACTTCTTAACTCGCTTTCTCCAAAAACTGTGCCTGGACGAAGGCCGTTTCCAGCTGTCCTTCAAGCTGACGAGGGCCAAGTTTGATGACCTGTTTGGAGGATATCAAGGATGGACACCAACTACAGGCCCCAGGTCCGTTGACATGACTTCACTGACACCAGGGGAATGTCAACGCTGAAAGGCTCTCTGGACTCATAGTCATGAGAATTTGTCACATCAGTTGAATATCTTCACATACGTGAATTCATTGAAGGAGTGTGGTTCTAGACCTGCTTTACCTGTCAAGTGTCTTGAGATAACTTTTTTTGTGATTTGTCACAATATAAAAAACATTGACTCAACAATAAATCGACTCTTTCCCCCCAACTGTTTAAAGCAAACAGCCGTTCCCACTGATCCTGGATCTGCGCAACGTTCCTGCTTTTTAAAAGGAAAATTGTCATCATTGCTTTTGCAGGATGTGCTTGCTGATGGAGAATTGTTGGCTATAAACTCATTGAACTCACTCCAAGTCATTAGTTTTGAGCAAACTCATGACTCCTGATGTTTAACACAATTATTTGTTAAACACAGAGATCCAGGTGTAGTCCCTCTATGTTCATCCACTAAACTGGAATAAAGTTCTCCTCTTTCCATGGTGGAACAAAGAAGGGGGAGTGTCAATAAGAATATGATCTTTGGACGTTACAGCATCTAAAGACTCAAATCTATATTTAAGGATACATATTTGAGGGGGAGGAAACAGTGATGGGAGGCTGGAGGCTTTAAGGGCTTGATTTTTAGCGGCCAGTGAAGCCACCTTTTGCTGGCTGAGTCCCAGAGACTCATGGAGGCTCTTTGTGGAGGATTTCCATGAGAGAGTCCAGCATGGAAACTTGTTAGTTTCCTGTCAATTGAGTCCAGGATGTCCGCGAGGTCCTTATTGGGCGATGAGGGTGCACTGGACGGTCGGCTTCTTTTGGGAAGTGGGGTGGCCACGTTACCGGTCTTCCCCATGACGGGTCGGTGGCAGCACTCGTCTATGTTCTCCCGCAGACTTTCTGTGGTTCCTTCTGCCAGATTTTATTGATGAGGATATTTGGTGGATGAGAGAATTGAAAATTTCTGACTGCAGTTTGAGGTTTTGATGATTTAAACTGTGTAGATTGGTGTTACAAAGTTAGCTTGTTTGGATAAATTCAGGTATGAGCCACCACACTAAATCAGGCACAGGTATGACGTTCACCCTGACATAGAACATCAACAGTTTAACGTTGTTGGCAGGACTCCAACCTGAGCAAGGAGACCCCAATGGATTTCTAGTCCATCGCCTTCACCACTCGGCCACAACAACCACATTGACACACATTTGTAGAGGATGGATATTCACAAAATTATCTTAATTTCTGTCACAAGCCCATTTGTGTGAGGTCCTATTTTCTCTTTTTCAGCATTCCTTTGTTTCCAGGTCTCTAATAAGTGCAGAATTACAAAGACAAGCAAGCTGGATCCATCCTGGGCAGGTGATAGGAGCCATTGACCACTGGCCAGAGACCCTGGCACAGACGTTGGGGTGGTGATAGAGAGCATTTATACAATTATATTCTATATTTATAGAATTCTAATATCCTACAATTTCATTGAGCAAATGCTTTTGTCCCAAGCCATGTACGTATATCACATATATAGAATATATATGTTACTCTTTTATCTACGTATTAACCACAAAATGCAGTCAAATGCCAGTAAATTCTGAGTATTTATTCATTATTTATTGTTATTTATTATTTTTGAATCCATTTTCATTGTCACTCTTCTGTTCATTTTCAGTTTGATTCATAAAAATGAACAAACTTTGACGTGTTTTCTTCTCTTGTGTATCAACAACTTTGGATTTGGAATCTCCTGACAAACAGACCACATGACCAGGATGAAGTGTTGTTGGTGAGTTTGGCTTCTGAGCTCAAGACAGTTGTGACTCATAAAGGACAGCTTCAAATGCAGCTGAGAAGCCTCATTGTCAGCTGGGAGGAACGACAGGTGTCTCCCTCTAGTGGCTCCTCACAGCAACACGAGCCTCATTTCATTCACATGCATCCACCACCTCACTACCAAAGGCCAGTTGGGCCTCGACAGACAGTTGAGTTTCAAGTGTTGGACAAAGGTCTTTAAGATGTTCTTATTAATTCTATAACATCTGAGATTAAAATCTATGGAATTACAACTAACAAGCAGTCAAACACCTGATCAGATGCTCCTTCATGAGGCTGAGAAGAATCAATCTAAACTGGGATGAAGAAAATTAATTGAGAAGAGAAACCTACTGATTGGATGACATGGACCCACCTGATCCATGTCAGCCTTGTTGGAGCAGAAAGAGGTGGATCAGAGGAATCAGTGGATCAAGACTCAGGTGTCAGATGAAGAATCTCTTTATTCACAATGGAGTCAGAGAAATCTTCCAACGTGAGAGAACATGACAGACCATTTTATACCAAAGACAGGCTGTGTGTGTGTGTGTGTGTGTGTGTGTGTGTGTGTGTGTGTGTGTGTGTGTGTGTGTGTGTGTGTGTGTGTGTGTGTGTGTGCGTGTGTGTGTCTACTGACTGGAAACTGAATAATAACCAGACTAACTTTTGTTATTGACCAAGTCTGGTTGACTCTCTAAATTCATAACTGAAGTGATTATTTAATTAATAAACAGAACATTTGTCCAAAAGTCATGATCAAATTCATGTAAAATCTGAGCAACGAGGGTTTGAAAATGTTCAAATGAGCCAAAACAATGTCCTGGGATCCAACCAGGGACCTTTAGATCCACACCAAACTTCCCTGACCTCATAGAAACTGGAACATTTCAACAAATAAATTCAAATTCAACTCAGCAGCAACTCTAGAACAGTCAGAGCACTTGCTAATTCCCCTGTTAGCTCCAGATCAGACAATGCAGGCTCACCTTCACGCTTGGTTGTACGACCGTCATCAGTTGAAGCTTCTCTGGTTCAACAAACTCTGGGGACTCAAGACACAAGTCAGCACCGGTGCAGGTCCAGATCCAGATGTTAGCTGATAGGGACAATGGCTTAAGGGAGCAAGGTGGAGCTACGGATGGCAGCTTGAGCCTCTTCAGGTCTGCAGCCTCCTCCAGCAGCACCCACATCTGGGATGAGGGGAGCCTGAAGGCTCCGGAGAAGGAGACAAGTTATTAATATGTATGAGTATGATTTATGTATGACACATATAGGAGGACAGAGAGGGGTAGAGAGAAGCCCGGTGCACCATGGGAGATCCCCCAGCAGCCGAAGCCTATAGCAGCATATCTAAGGGCCAGCCTAAGCAGCACAACTATAAGCCTGATCAAAAAGGAAGGTCTTAAGTCTGCTCTTATAGGTCGAGAGGGTGACTGCATCCTGGACCGAAACTGGGAGACGGTTCCACAGGAGGGGAGCCTGATAGCTGAAGGCTCTGGCTCCCAGTCTACTTTTAGAACTCTAGGAACCACCAGTAACCCTGCATCCTGGGAGCGAAGGGTTCTAGCTGGATAATAGGAGACTAGGAGCTCTGTCAGGTATGAAGGAGCCTGACTGTTGAGGACGTTGTATGTTAGAAGGAGAATGTTGAATTCTCTTCTAAATTTGACTGAAAGCCAATGCAGAGAAGGCAGAACAGGAGAGACATGGTCTCTTCTACTAGTTCTCGTCAACACGCGGGAAGCATCATTTTGGACCAGCTGGAGAGTCTTTAGGGACCTACTGGTGCAGCCTGGTAGGAGGGAATTGCAGTAATCCAGCCTGGAAGTGACAAAGGCATGGACTAGTTTTCCTGCATCTTTTTGAGACAGGATGTGTCTGATCTCAGCAATGTTTCACAAATGAAAGAAAGCAGTCCTAGAAATTTGCTTAATGTGGGCATTAAAGGACAGATCCTGATCAAAGAGAACTCCTAGGTTCCTTAGGGTCGTGCTGGGGGCCAAGGTGATACCTTCCAGGGTACCGATCTCATTAGATAAACTTGTAAAGTGTCATGAGATAACTTCTGTTGTGATTTGGCATTTATAGATAAAATTGACTTGACTTGACTTGACTTTGAAGTTAGAATTAAATTTAAAGTAGAAAAATCTTCGCTCTTCAATCCTGTCACTCAGTGTTGTAAACTGTTTCAAACAAATTCTACTGTTAAACAGTTCAAGTGTTTCTAATGAAGCTGAATGTGCTCTCTTCTACTTTCCTCAATTGTGTTTCTTTCATGTCCTCCTGAGATCAAAGACAGAATTCTAGTTACTGTCAAAGCCCTAATGACATCATCAGGAATTCTGACTTTGATCTGGAGACTCTTGCTTTAATTCAGCGTTTTAATCCTCGCGCCCCCCCCCCCCCGCCCCCTGGGGGTCACCCGATGTCCAAACATTATTTTCCCCCTCACCTTTCGTTTCGTTTATGGTTCCACCGCGAAAAAATTCCAACATCCAAACATGAGTTCCCCCCTCACCGAGGGGAACTCATGTTTGGACGTCGGAAGTGCCCTTTAAACCTCTTTCACAGCAACTGTTGTCAGGTCTGTTTTTAAAATGGAGATATTTGACAGGGATGAAACACATTTTATTTCATTTTTTCTAGTTCTGAAAAACTAAAGGAATGTTTGTAATTTTTAATAGGTCAATAAGTTAAACATGGCCTATTTTGTCAAAAGACTTTGGTCTTTGAAGACATCAGTGGAAGAGAGAGGAGAGACTGTGAGAGACCTGCCACACCTCTCCAGTGAACTGGGATATGATGGCAGTGGTGGGATTTGAACCCACACCTCCTCAGAGACTGGAGCCTTAATCCAGCACCTTAGATCGCTCGGCCTCACTACCTCACTGAGCTATTCAGGGAGTTGGTCTGGTAAAGGCATGTTGAAGAGGAAGTAACATAATGATATAAAACTTATTCTGAAGGGGGACCCCTTTCCCCCCACGGTCACAGGAAGTGACGACAGCGCCGCCAGAAGCAGCTGGAAAAGAAATGGTAAAAGGACTCAATTTGTACAGCTCCTTTCTACCTCAGTAGCACTCAAGGAGCTGAACAATGTCCTCTCATTCACACACACTCACACACTGATGGTGAAGGCTGCCATACAAGGAGCCAACCTACACATCAGAAGTATTAGGGGTTCAGTCTCTTACTCAAGGACACTTTGACATGGTCACCGGGGGAAATGAGGATCAAACCAGCCACCCTTTGGTTGCCAGACGGCCATGCTACTCCTGAGTCATGTGACCTAGATAAGATGGTGAACTACAGCTGATCGCCATGCTAGCAAACCCTCTTTTGTTTGGTTTGGTTGTTGTTTAGTGACTGTGGATGAATACACAGGAGAAGTTGTGCATAAATTTGTGTTCCCTGTTCGCTTGAATATATGCAGGAGTATGAGGTGGAAATAATACTTGTGGGAGAATGAGAGTTAAGTCTCATCGCTATGACCTGTGCTGACACTTCAACATGTCAGCCCACATAACAAAGATGGCAGTCATCTGGGAAAGCAAGTACACTACACATACACGAAGAAACCCTACAGGAAACAAATATCTCCGGATGCATACAGATGCATTTATTTGAAAGAATTTAACATGGTTACACACACACACACACACACACACACACACACAGCTTGTCTTTGGTATAAAATGGTCTGTCACGTTCTCTCACATTGCACAACAACAAAACAAACAAAGACGGCCATGTCCAGTGTGGTCCTGGATATGACGACTGGACTGCAGGGTCCCAGTATCACTGTGACAATTCTTTTACCAGCTATGACCTTGGACAAGAACTTCTCAGGAGGAAACTTATCATGGTGGCACAGTGAAGAAAACTAGACCTGAGCTGCCTGCTGAAATCTTGCAGGTGAAGGACAGAGCTCCACCTCTTTGACAGACACCATCACTGTTGGCTCATGTTGTCAAAAAAAGTGTGTCAGTTTTTGACACACACACATCTAAACACACACACACATACACACATGCGTGTTCTTGCACACAGAGACTTTTCCTCTGTTTTTGTTTTTTACTGGTTTTGAACCAGTAGTTGGTTTCTGTTGGTTTGATTTTCTTGACTAGTTGTTGTTTGTTGACCTTGAAAATCCATATTTTGGGTTCTGGCCTGTTCTGCTTTTCATTTTGTGTTTGTATTAAAGTTCTGTTGCTGAAAAAGACACTTTTTTTCCTTTTTCTTGAAGTAAATATATGAGGGTCGAAACTGACCCATAACACCATGGATGTTACAATAGTTAATAATATTAAAATGAATAATAAATAAAACCAATCCATGTCAGAGATGTGTTCTAACACCCCTCAGTAATGGTCAGGAAACACAACAACCTTTTGTTTATTCATAAGTTTTATTGAGGTTCATTTGATCATTTTTTAATTGAAATCGAGGGTTTACTGACTAAAAAAAGGTCCAGAGGCCCACAACAAAATATTCCAATCAATATTTCCATGATAAGGAAGCCTAACAAGGAAACCAAGAGATGGGAAACAACTTGGATGATAGAAAATTGTTTTAGTTTATTTTACAGCTGATTGAAGACGTGGGTCAAAACTGACCTGTTAACATCAGAGATGGGAACAGAAAGCTAACACAAGAGGAAGGTTCAAGCTATGAAAAAGGAGTTTGATAAAAATCTTGAACTGACAGTAGAAATATCCTTTTGTATGTTTACCTTTGTTGACAGAAGTCACTTTAGCTTGGCAGTGAAAAGAATCTCTGCTAGCTTGACAAATAAGTGGCAGGATTGGAGGGAGACTGATGGTCGCTGTTTGGGTTTTTGAAAAACAAGGAGGGCGTTGGTTCAAGCTGGATTCTCAGAGACTATTTCCCAAACCTCTACATTGGAATCTACACTGTCATCCAGTCAGGTGACTGAAGTCATCCAGTCATGTGACTGAAGTCATCCATTCATGTCAGTGATGTCACTTGGCAGGACTGTCATTTAACCTGGACGCCCTGGAAGATCTTAAGGAACTCGCCTTTTTGGTTCCATCAAGCACTGTGAGGATGGTGAAGAGTGATCCACCACCAGGCACCACAGTCAGCAGCAGCCATTTTGTTCCACTCGACTCAAGTATGATAGTGAAAGACTGGTGAGTACTTGCTAACTAACACTTCCTGTTTTTATTGCTTTTCTTCCATGAATGTGCTCATGTTGGTTTGTCCCCAACCACAGTTTCAAAGCCATGATGACATCTTTCATTAACAATCAGACTTATTTTTTCTCTATTTGGACAAATAAGGTTTCAACTGACATGGCTGGCCAACGTCCTGGAGTTAATTCAGCCTGTAGAACCAGGTGCTGGTTCCTTCTTTTACTAGGCAGGAACGGGCAGCAGATCCAAGATCAGTAGGTGAAGATGTCTGCTTTGACTGGTAGGAGGAAAGAGAGCAGGAGAGCTGGTCAGAGACAAAGACAGACAATGAAGAAGGAGTGCTGTATTCTGCTAGCACATGCTAGTCACAGTCAGAGATAATGAGTCTCAGCAGGTAAAGATTCATCACTGATTTCAGAAGATAATTGGACGTTCACTGGAAGACTATGAATGTTTGTGGGTCAGAGGTGAAAAGAGTACAAGTGCACCTGTTGTGTGTGATGGGGCACCAACATGCAAGAAGTTGTCAAACATTTCCAGCAAAACAGCATGAAACTTCAAATAAAGAATTAAAATTATTTAATTCAATGTTTAACTACCAGGCCTCTGGAATAAAACACCAGGAACAACTGACTACCTCACCATTGACTTCACACTGATAACCAGGAGGTAACGTCATCCAGTCACATGACTGAAGTCATCCAGTCATGTGACTGAAGTCATCCAGTCATGTGACTGAAGTCATCCATTCATGTCAGTGATGTCACTTGGCAGGACTGTCATTGCCGTCACATTCTAGAAAAGAACCCAGACTCCACATGTGGCTCCCATGATAACTGATGGACCTCTGGTTGGAGGCTGGACGATGATGTTTGGACTTGAAGGAAAACTCCTTGTCCAAATTCCATTGTGTTCAAATTTAAAGTCCCACAATAAAAAGTAGCTGAATCTGACAGGTGAAGGTTTGGAGCTACAAGATGGTTGATGTTTTCTTGACTTGATGCTCTGACTGTCAGGGTAGATGACAGCTTCTTTCTGCTGCTGCATCTGAGTTGCTATGATTGGAGGTTTTACCTCCCAAGGTTGTCTGGTTCCAGGGGAAATTTTAAAATTCCAGTCCCAACCTTGGCTGTTCTGAAACTCTTCTCCTGAATCACTCCTGAGCTGCAGCAAGAAAAAATACCAGTGCCCAACCAGATCAACTTAATGGCTGCTGACAGCCTCAGACACTTGATTTCCATCAATCTGGAGCCAAGAAGGCCCTCACCTGTGGTTCTCCTCCAGGAGGGTCCAGGTTCTGCCATTGTGGCTCCTTGTGCCACTGCCAGAGAGCCTCAGCTGCACACTGCAACATTTCAACAGGAGATTTACATTCCTTCAAATGTCCTGACATCTTATTCCAATGGTTCTGTTCCATATTTATATCTTAAAATAAATCACATGATGAAAGCTGCCACAGCTGGTTTAAGAGAGAGAACACACTAAGAGATTTGAAGATGAATGTAAACATGGGGCTTGAAGCCACCACCCTGAGATTAAGAGTCTCATGCTCCACTGACTGAGGTTGTCAGGCCAGGGCTTCCATGTTCTACAGCATGAAGAGATCAGAGTGAGAGACGTTTGCTGCACACAAGCTCTTCATCAGACTGAGAAAGAAAAGAACAGCGCCATCTTAAAAACAAGTGATCATTCTAGTCAGACACATTCACTATGATGCTGCTGGGCCTGAAGGTAGGATGAATAAAGGAGTGTCTGAGAGAGCTTCAACAGACAAACTGTCCAGTTTAACAACAAATACTAGTCAGTATTCATGTTGCTGCCGTGACCCGGATTCAAACCAGGGTTGCTGCAGCCACAACACAGAGTACTGACCACTATAGGATCATGGCCTCCTGGAGGCTGAGGTTTGAGCTTCTATGTCTTTGTCTCATTGAGAGATCAAAGACAATTTGTTTCCACAAAGAAATGATTGAGAAATCAAGGTGAGATCAAAGAAAGAATTCTAAGATCAAACACAAAACTCTGAGATCAAAGGTTGAGGTTCCCCAAGGTTCAGTTTTAGCTCAGACCCTCTTTAATATCTGTATACTGCCACTTGTCATCAGGAGACTCAGTATAAACTTCCACAGTTCTGCTGATGTCACACAGCTGTACATCACCGTGTCTCCTGATGACTCAGGACCAGTTGATGTCCTCTTACCTGCATTTAGAGATCCAGTCATGGATGCAGAGAACTTTCTCCAGATCAACCAGGACAAAACTGAGGTCTTCATTATTGGTCCTGAAGCTCAGAGAGAAACTGAATGCAAAACTACAAACACGAGCACTTGAGGCCTCTCAACAAGTGAAAAACCTTGGTCTCATCTTTGATTCAGATCTTAGTTCAGAACCACTCATCAGAAACAGAACCAAACCAGCATTTTATCATCCTAAGAATGTTGTGGGAGTCCAGCTGTCATGATGACAAAGATGGATTTGGATTGTGACCCAACGACTCAGGTCCTGGACACCAGCAGACCTCTCAACACCTGCAGCATTTTTTCAGCTCCACCAAACCCAACATTCACTGCCTCCTCATCATCTGGGCATCAAAAGAAACTCAGACCTGCTGCAGCTCAGAGACCTCAGCCATTTTTAGGATGTCTCAATGATTCTCCTTCACGTGATTTTCATTCAGAAACAATAGAATTGTCAAATACCACAACAGTTTTCAGCTTGCTGGTAAACAGTATTTCAACTTCCATTCCACTGTGTAATGGCAGTGACTGATGTGTACTATATGCAGTACTAATCAAGTACAGCCCTGACTGATACTTTATCTCCAATGCTAGGAAGGATAAGAATGTTGAAATGGACCAAGCAGGAATAGAATCTCAAGTCATGTCTACTTTACTGAGCAGCACTCAGTTAATTTCAGGAAACACAAGACATTTTGACCACATGTCAATGAAGTAGTCAGCATCAGATACCATCAGATACCACCAGATACCATCAGATACCACCAGATACCATGAGATACCACCAGATACCATCAGATACCATCAGATACCATCAGATACCACCAGATACCATCAGATACCACCAGATACCATCAGATACCATCAGATACCATCAGATATCACCAGATACCATCAGATACCACCAGATACCATCAGATACCATCAGATACCATCAGATACCACCAGATACCATCAGATACCATCAGATACCACCAGATACCATCAGATACCACCAGATACCATCAGATACCATCAGATACCATCAGATATCACCAGATACCATCAGATACCATCAGATACCACCAGATACCATCAGATACCACCAGATACCATCAGATACCACCAGATACCATCAGATACCATCAGATACCATCAGATATCACCAGATACCATCAGATACCACCAGATACCATCAGATACCATCAGATACCATCAGATACCACCAGATACCATCAGATACCACCAGATACCATCAGCTTGTCTGATGATATGATCTTATACCTTTTCGGGGCCGAAGTGTTCACATGCAGAACCAGAACACAGCCCCAGCTTTCTGTCATTTTCTGTCTCAAATACTTTACAAGTTTCAACTTGGTCCAAAACCTGCTCACCTCTCTGGGTGTCAAGTGTGTCTGCACCGTCTGACCAAACTTCATCAGTGGCGCTCCCTCTATGACAGTCGAATGTGTGAGTGTTATTTCCTCAAATCAACTCTGGGCAGTGTTGATTGCAAGAAGAAGAAAGAAAAGCGGACAAAAAACTGCTGTCAAGTAACGTTAGAACCAAGCTCTGGACCAAAGTCTGGTGCGTTTTCAATTTTCAGTCAGTGAGTAATGTTCTATTCATTTATGTAACTCTATCTCACCTTGATACAGAGAGTTGTTTTTAATCTTTTAAATCATGTGACCATCACTATAACAGCTGTTGTCCTTGTTTTATCTGAAAACAAATTTATTTCTGATGAATTCCGACTGACTGTAGCAGAGACTTGTCCTCATCTTTTCTTCCATGCTCTGTGTCCTGTATATGGTTATAATGATGCCCACATTTAAGGTGAATGACAGTTTCAGACATTGTTCTATTTTAACCATTTAACGTTCAATCTTGTGCTTTACCAAAGAAATGTGTAATATTGGGTGCTGGTGTCTCACCTCTGACAGATGAGGTTTGTTGCAGAGCACCAGGAGTAATAAAGCACTACTTTCTCAACAGTTGACAGACAGTGCAGACTGTTTACGTACCTCCTACTATATGTTCCCCACAGAAACAAGGATCTCATAAAGATTCCTGTCAGACAATTTCAACACTCCACTTTCACTCATTGCTTCACAATAAATGATATTAAACATTGGTTACTTCTATTAAATATGAAGCCATCACTGAGCTGTTTACGATGAAGTTTATATCATGAAACAAGGTAAGTTAAAGTTAAAGTACTGTCTTTCGTAAAAATATTAATATCTTTTCAAATATAGAATAACTTTAAAAACAAAGTCGCCCCAACGTTTCTTTTGACAGCCCAAACGACTGAGACTAGTTTGATGAGATTTGGACGTGGAGGGGGGGCTGCGTGACGTCAAGGGTCAGAAATGTCTTTTTGAATGACTTCAAAGCAGGTTTAAATGGTTTGTAGTTCCATGGTGTTAATTCGGGTGTTGTTCTACCGCCTCAGTGCAGCTCAGGGGGCGGGGCTATTTCAGCAGTCACGCGCAGGAACTCTGGGCTGAGTTCCACTCTCCATCTCCACGCGCTGTTTTCTAAGATTCGCGGTGTCCAGAGGAAAACGCAGTGCCTGGAATATTCGGTTTAAAAAGAAAAAAAACGAAGTAAATGAACTTCTACAGGTTCTAAAGCTTTGTATACGCCGCGTATAAAGCCTTAAGTAGCGAGGAAGGCGATTGTTAAAGGCACCTGAAGCTGGTAGACTTTAGCTGAAGTTAATGCTAATGCTACCTGACATTCTTGCTAGTTTATGAACTTTAATGGCAGGAGAATGAAGGGAACTATGTTCTTTTTCTGTACTGCATCAAACATGGAGGTGAGTTTAGTCTCATTTTGTGTATAAAATACTATCACAACATACAGACACAAGGTTTGATGAAACTTCACTGTTTGAGGACATTTTTTGTTGAATTTCTTTTTTTGGGGGGGGGGGGGGGGATGAATGTCCTGTATTATTTTGTTTAATTTGTGCTTCTCTTTTCCTGAGAGTTCATAGTGGCATTATCAGCTTTAGTCAGTAGAGGGCAGTATGCCCCATATTGTTGTTTAGTTTGATGTGTCAAATTAATTTGACCTTGTCTGCTTCCTCTTGCAGGTTTCAACCTGAATGAGAAAGTTTTTTATTATCCACTAATATTGGTAATGGACAAGATACAAATTCATGATGTAACTGTGAACAAGTTACTGCAATGGTACATTTTGCATTTATTGTGGGGGTTAAAAGCTGCTGAAGCAGTTCTTCATTTGAAACATTTTGAAACTTAATCCAGCTTTATCTTGTTAAATGCTTTCTTCCTGTAGTTAAAAAAACAGTTGTGGATTCCCAGCGCAGCTGAACTTGACATTTTTGATGAGACTGAGGCAGCAGTGGAGGAAGACGTCCTCCTTGAACTCCTGGAGGCCAATCCAGATGTAGGTGATGAAGGCAGGAGTCATTATGAAGCTTTGCTGTTAACAAACAGTCAGAAACACATTTTCTCTGATGCAGCTTAACTTGACATGTTAATGAAATCTGGACTGCAGTGACAGAGTTGGGTCACATTTCTGTAACATGTTCAGTTATTAAATACAGGTTACTTGAAAGACTGAAAATGAAATCTCAATGATTTGAACTACTTTGTGGAAAAATAACAAAATGGACGCAGCCATAAAAATGGAGTTTCGCAAACATGTCTGTTTCTAGATTTGTCTCCTTTAGATCATTCAACACCATCTCCACTCACACAAACCTCATCACTTTGTCTTAAAAGTAGATTGAACAACCTGGAGATGATGATGTCAGCAGTTTTACATTCTAGAACTTTGGGGTTTTACTTTACAAAACTGAACATTTAAGAGTTCCCTCTGAAAAACTGGAGTTGTCAATATTGTAATATTTGGTTTGATGGCTTTGTTACTGTCTAATGTAATGTGATGTAATGCTGTAGTACCTTGATTCATATTTTTAAGTCTGCTACAATTTTCCACTTGGTCATCAAAGCAGATATGAAAATACAAAATAACAGTAATTAAAACCATCAGTCAATGAAAATGCCAGTTTGACAATGACTTGCATTCATAGGATGGGACACAAATTCAAAAATAGTAAACCTTCTTCTTTATCAGTGTTTTTGTTTCACTGTTGTCCTTTGTATTTTTGTTGAACTTTAACAGGAGCGCTTCAATGATGGAAAAGGGGGCTGAATATTTCTGTTCTAGCAGACAAAGTCCAGGAGTGCAGTAAAACAGCCGGTCAAGGAAGCAACGGTGCTTCAAGCAAAAGGACCAGAGATCAGCAGCCATGTTGCCTCAGCAGCTTGAAGGTGACTCTTGTAGGGAGACCATTTCATTTCTTGTTCACTCTCCTGATGAAGCTGATGTGTTTCAAAAGATCAAGTTAGGAAGCAGCAAAATGCACCAAGTGACCTCAAGTTAATTTTAGGTTGGAGGAGCGGAGCTCTGGTTCCGCTGGTATCAGCCCGGTCCAGTGTTGTGGATTTCTCTCTCTTCTCTCCAACATTGTAGACCAGCAAAAGCAAGTTAAGAGCAAAAACAGGTTTCTATCAGGTCGTCTCTCTAAATGCTGCACGTCTGTGCTGATAAACGTCTCATGATTGTGGTTTGTCTCCACCGGCCTCCCCCCTCCTCTCTATCAGCCTCTGACTCTCACTCTCACCCAATGTCCTCCCCTTCCTCCTGCTTCTACGACTGAACAAAGATTTGTAGATTTGACACAAAAATACAAGCCTGTGGTGCAACGCTGCTTCTCACACAGAAATACATGGAAACACTTGGCCCTCAATCTGCTGGTCTGACCAACACATTCACTTGCAGGGTTCTTTTAACAGGCCTGAAATCACCAGTTCAGTTTCCCTGCTTTGAAATATGTGGTGACAATGTCTGAACATGACCAAGTTAAAGGTTGAAGTACTGCAGTTACTACAAGATAAGAAGTACCTGGATGATGAAGCCTCTTCAAGACATTCAAGCAAGTCCAGTTGCTTTTATCCTTTAAACTCAAATCTGATCCAGGATCAGTGAGTTGACACTCAAAACTATCATTAAAGTGAATTAGCTTTTTTCCTATCTGTTCTATTTATGATTCCTCTGGCAGGTTTGTTATTAATATTCCAGGAATGTGTGTCAGTTTTCAGTCTTTTTTTCCTGTTTCCTTCACAAACATGGGGGATGAAGTCCTGAGTGACGATCAAGAAACTCCCTAAAAATGAGAAGTAACGACAGCAAGGAAATCACCTGAAGTCAGTAAAAGTGTCATTTTAATAAATGGATTTAAAAGTCAGATCAGAGATTTTGTCAGATTTTACTTTTATGAAATGCCTGGGAAAAGCTTGCTTTCATCCTGAGCTCAGGAGGGTTCACTGTTTTGTTGTGCAGTGTTGTGTTTTTGCCTCTGGAATGAAATTTCATTCTTATGTACACTGCTTGTTCTCTCTCTCTCTCTCTCTCCTCTGACCTTCATTAGCAGTCCAGTGAAACTCAGCTAATTTATCTGAGGACTTCACTTTGAAACCCTCTGTTTCAGACACGCTGTCGTCTGCCTCCTCAGATGCTGAAACTGTCAGAGGTCCTAAAAAATGTCTGGAGAATCATGGATGAGATTCACCTCTAGTAGGATTTAACAAAACATCTCTGTGTTGTTAAATGCAGTTGACATGAAATGTGTTAAGTTGGTCAGGCTTGTTTTATGAAGTACGTGTTGTTTTACATCAGGAAACAGGAGATGTGGTGCTGACAATCTGATGCGTCTGCAGCAGTGAAGGAGAGGAAACTGCTCATCTGATCAGAAGATCATGAGTGTCACAACTCTGATGTGGATGACGTGTCCGACCCTCAGCTTTATCTTTGTATCACTTCAGCACATCAGGAGCTGTTGACACGGACATGAAAAGCTGCACTTAAGAGTCCTGATGAGGAAATAAGAGTGAAGAAACTAGTAGCAGACGATCGGAGGAGCTTGACACTGGACATGGATGGCAGGGTGCTGCTGGTGCTGCTGGTGCTGCTGGTGCTGTGGAGCTCAGGTAGGCTTCCTGTTGGAGGTGTTGTTGATCTGCATGGTTCAGATAGACGTGTGTTTGAAACGGCTCAAATCAACTGGCTCATGTCCTGGAGGCAGCAGCTGCATTTCTGGATTGACTCCCTCACTGTTTGCTCCAGTCGGCCCTCAACTGCTCTGATGTTCTGTGTTCCGTATGTCAAGAAGTCAAATAAATGGACTGTTCTCCAGTTGTAGTGTGCTGGTACAAACACAGTAGTTCAATCACATGAGGTGGCTGAGCTGCTGCTAAACCCAGAGAGTGTCGGTCCACCACAGTCTAACTAGTCTCAGCTTAGTTTCAGATCAACTTGAAAAATATTCTTTTAATTTACATGAAGCAGGAGAGACAAGATAACAGGAACGCTGAGAAAAGACCGAGTGTCAACAACTGAACCATGAAATAAGAAACTAGAATCAAAGACACTGAAGCCACATTTACAGAAATTGTGTGTGTGTGTGTGTGTGTGTGTGTGTGTGTGTGTGTGTTTGGGGAGGGGGGGTTAGAACCAGAAAAGACTTTATTGCCAATGTTGTGCGTTGAGGAGCGATTTGGTCAAAATTATAATTGTCAATAATTATGAATATAATTTTTGATTATTGAATGAAATACTAATTAATATTGAATATTAATCAATCGGGGCACCACCCTGATGAGTTCAGGGAAACTAAAATGTTGACCAAATTTGGAAAAATTGTCAGTCTCAAACAGAGTTTATCCACTAAACAGTCAATATTCTGTAATCTCAACTAAACAGGGACAACTCTGATCTTAGAAGGGTGAGATCAGAGCGCTGCCTATCACTGAGACATGTGACCACAGTTTTGGACACAAAAGACACTGCGACTTCTCTCTTATGATTAAAAATGTTTATTAAACACAATGCATCAATCAATCAGCAACACGTTGGTATAACAGTTCAATCGAACCAAAAGATACAAAGTGATAACGTGTGTGTATGTGTGTGTGTGTGTATGTGTGTGTGTGTGTGTGTGTGTGTGTGTGTGTGTGTGTGTGTGTATGTATGAGTGTCCCAAAGAGAGAAGGAGGAGGGGGGAACCTGTCCAGTCAGCATCAGCAGCAGAGGCTCACAGCTGAGGCTGGCTAGCCACTAGTTAGCAGCGTCGGGTGTGGAACCAAACGAAAGGAGGAAGCTGCTGATGGAAGCCACCAGCCGCTATTCCATCTCCTCCCAGTTCAACCCCCAGACCCAATGTCAGGGCGTCTGCTCATGACATATTTGTCTCATTTATTTATTATTCATTTATTCAAGTAGTTGAGCAATCGGACAGTTGAAAGTCGTTTTGTGTGTTTTCTCTTTAAAGAGGACTGGACAAACTGGAAAGGGAGAGGCAGGAAATTGGAGGAAACAATGAACAAGATTAATTCATGAATTGAAATGCTAAAATTAAAAGAATTATCTGGGGGGGGGGGAAGAAACCAAAAATAATTTTAACAAATCAATAATTCATTAATAATGAGAGACTAATATTGTGTCAGTGTTGTGTGTAAATTGATGGTGTGTGTGTTGTGTTCATTATCTTTGTATCTAAATCATATTAATAATGAATGATGAATATCTATCATGGTAGGCTGATGAATGACATCTGAAGAAGATCATTGTAAAAAGAAATAGAATAAATGAATGGGTAGAGAAATAAATCCTACTTTAAGGCCTTTTAACATTTGTAATTGAGAACCTCTGGTTTCTATCATACAGAAATATCAATAAAATATAATTCCACAATCATTTTGTACAGCAAAGAATAAACA
Organism: Aulostomus chinensis; assembly: GCF_037954235.1. NCBI lineage: Eukaryota > Metazoa > Chordata > Actinopteri > Syngnathiformes > Aulostomidae > Aulostomus > Aulostomus chinensis. The sequence continues at coordinate 24,640,758 of NC_141323.1, read as the reverse complement.
AACACATAGGAGACAAAGAGTAGAAATATGTAATTAATGACGATCACCATAATAAGAAAAACAATAACCATAGTTGTGATATTAATATAAAGGTGATGTCATCATTAACAACATTGTTAATGCCAGAACAATAATAGCAAGAGTAGTGATGAGAACCAGAAAACAGTGATGCCACAAAAACAGTGATAATAATAATAATGATAATAATAATGAGAGAGAAGTGTCACATTTCATTAATAACTTGTGTTTGGTAATAATAATGGTGAATGAGGATAAATTGTTCATCTCTGGTTTGCTGTTCCTATTTTTTCCTCCTCCACTTGCAGTGATTCCTCATACAGGATTTGTAGCATTTCTACTGTCAAAAAATATATAAACAAGCAAGTGGACGAGGAGAAAGAGACCAGAACATAGTTATAATGTCTGAAATGATACATTATTAATAATAGAATAGAACAAAATATTGATTGAGTGAGAGTATTAATAATAATAACAATAATAATAATTTCATCATGCAGTAATTCTGTATTATTCAGAATCAATGGTATCCTTTTCAATGCTTTTGTTGTTATCACCACGATCAGTAGAAATGTTTCTAATACAGCAACAATAATATCAAATATAATATAATTATGATATTGTAATGAAAACAATAAATGTATGAACAAATAAAGGCATTTTAAAAAGAATAAAGGGTGAATGGAGCTCGTGTGTGTGTGTGTGTGTGTGTGTGTGTGTGTGTGTGTGTGTGTGTGTGTGTGTGTGTGTGTGTTGAATGTGTTGGGTGTTTGTGTGTTCAATGTCACTTTGAGGGTTGGAGGTCAGGCATCTCAGAGGTTCATTTATTGATGGTAGTGGACCAGGTTTTACTGAAGTTGGTGGTTTCATGGTTGATGGATGCAGACATTTTTCCAGGGATTTCTGCTCATCAGCAGCTTCTTCCACTGTAGGATGTTGAGGTTGTTTGGAGGTTTCCAGTCTAACAGGATGGACTTCTGGGTGATAGTGAGTGCTGGAGGGGAATGCTGGAAGATGGATGATGGAATGGTCGTTGCCTCCTGGCTCCAGTTTGAACTCTTCTCCAGTACGACCTCCATCATTTTTCTGTCCTCAGTAACTGGGATAATTGTGTGTACGTGTGAGCATTTGACACCAGAAAAGACCACTGAGGCAGGTTTACTGGTCACCAGCACCTCTCCTCTCTTGTGACAGGTCTCCTGCTCCTCTCCTCCTCCACTGAGGGAGGGGGGAGGGGGGGCACAGCTCCCTTCTATTTCCTTTAAGTTGGCTCATAGCACCATAATTGAAAAGGTCCTGGAAACTCATCATGACACAGTTGTTAATCCAGGTCTGAGTGAACATGACCCTCTCTGAGTCTTGATACTCCAGTCTGGAATTTCAGTTTCTTTTTGGAGTCCTTTCTCAATAAACCCATCATGATACTGGTCCTCTTTGGTGATGTAACAGACTTAAATACTCTTGTAACTGTCATGTCCATGCATGTAGTGGTGTTCTTTGTTTGCCATGTGTCTATGTTGTGTCATGACGTCCTGTTTTATTTTGAAATTTAACCATCCTCCCAGTTTCTGGTAACTTCCACTTCCCCGTGGTGGATTTCCCACCAGTCTGATTGTCTTCCCCACCCCGACTGTGTCCTCCTGTTTCCGTCACCTCATGAGTTTATGTCGTCTGCATTTCTCTTTGTCTGGTGCGAGTTTGTCTTTTCCGTCAGTTCCAAACGTGCTACGTCATTTAATGCCTCATCAAGTTTGTGTTTTTGTTGAATCTTTGTCTAGTCAGGTTTTGTTTTCCATGCCATGCTCCTTACCTGATCTAACTTTGAGTTTCTTTGTCACTTTGTCTAGTCAGGTTCTCCTCAGTCGAGTGAGTTTGAGTTTTTGTAGTTTAGGCTTTTTTCCTCATAAGAGTGGTTTTGATTTGTACTTTAGTTATAAACTTTCTTCATCTGGCACCTTGCCTGGGAGTCGTGGCTTTGGGTTCTCGTCCAAGCTCAAGTCATGACAGGAACAAAGATAAAGTGTGCACTTGATTTATTAGGTGGTACATAATTATTGAAGTGGTAAAATTGTTAAAATGTCAATAATCATATCATAAATCAAAATAATTCTTGGATAATATATCCTGGGAGACATGGTTGTGCAGTGGTCAGCACTGTTGCCTCACAGCGAAAAAGTTCCAGGTTTGAGCCCAAACTTGAGCACAGGATCTTTCTGTGTGGAGTCTGCATGTTCTCCCTGTGTCTGCGTGGGTTCTCTCTGGTACTCCAGCTTCCTCCCACAGTCCAAAGACATCAAGAGGGGACGAGGCTGATTGATACTCTAAATTGTCTGTAGGTGTGGCTTTGAGTGTGAATGGTTGTCTGTCTCTATGTGTTGGCCCTGTGATGGACTGGTGACCTGTCCAGGTTGAACCTGGCCTCTCACAGGAAGGCTGCTGTGATAGGCTCCAGCCCCCCGGCACCCTTAACAAGATAAGAGGTACGAAATTGATGGGATACATCAACTAACATAACGTGTTACTGTGACAGGCCTAATATACACTCGTAATTTTAGGAGGTGCACTTGTTCACCTGGTGCAATAAAAACATTTTCCACTGAATACGTACAAATAGCCTCGATGATGTATATTAAACATCAATTATAGATTCAAATTTGTCATTGTTCAGAGTACAAGTACTGACATGCAGCTAGCATCCAACCAGAAGTGCAAATCAACTGGAACGTGCAGATGAATCCAAGTATAAATGTGGAATAATGTTGTATTATACAGTTTAGGCAGGAGTGTCATGAGAATCACACCATTAACTTGCTGTGTACATGAGGTTAGATCACATATAAACAAAGCTAGTATGTGTACTTCAAACCAGAGGTGCTGCCTGGAAATGTAGCATCAGTCTTTATGTATTTAGCTGCTTCTCAAGCACATTTTCTTCTCCCTCCCTGTCGGCTCCACCCTCCTCCAATTGCAGTACTTTTGAGTCCCAAAATGCTGAGGCAGGTGAAGGAAAAGTGCTCTCACTTGACTGGACCTGCAGTGAGCAGTAGAAAGTAAAATGTAAAACTCATCCAGGGAGGCCAATTAGAGGTTGGAGTTTTTGGACCAGCAGAGTCTCCATTCTGGGCTCAGGTGTTCCAGTGTGAGGGCCATGAATCTTCCCTCCTGGACTGTGGACGCTCAGGGTCTGGAAACACCTGCTCACCTGGCAGATCAGTTGGACTCATCTGCTCAGGTGGAGCTTTGGTTCAGGTCCTCCTCCGTCCTGTTGCATATTCATGTATTAATGATCCTCTTGTCTCTGCTCAGATGCTGATGATGTCAGGTTGGTGGGAGGAGCAAACCACTGTGCTGGTAGACTGGAGGTGAAACACCTGGGAGAGTGGAGAGCAGCAGAGACAGACTGGTCCTGGACCCTGAAGGAAACAGCTGTGATATGTAGACGGCTGGACTGTGGTTCTGCTGTCTCAACACAGCAGAGAGACGAGTCCTCAGAACAACTCATGTGGTTCATCAACTCTGAGTGTGTTCAGTCTACATCAACACTGAAGGAGTGTGTGAGATCATGGAACTCTTCTGGTTCCACCATCCAGGAAATCACCTGCTCAGGTAACATTATTGACACTAACAGTCATGTGACTGAGATCCAGGACAAGTTGTCTTTGGCTGTTTACATGAACACAAATGTTCCTCTATGATTCTGACAATAACATAAAAATTTTTTTAACCTTCATCTCGCCAGAAGACTCTCACTGCGTGTTTTCTCAATCGCATACTTCTATACTGCATACTTAAAATTTTGAGTCTACTCAACTGAAAATGGAAAAACGTATGGATAGTTTTCAAAAATTGAGAAAGCAAAAGTTCCCGGATGACGTACTCCAATCAGTTACGATTTTGAGTGTGCAACTGTGGACACTTGCTGTGGTGAGAGTCGGCCAACACTGACTTGTATAGAGTCATCTTTACATGAAATAACAGGGACAAGTAGGAAATTCTGTGTGGACACGGGTTTGAAAAGATAAAATCACTTGTCACCAAAATGTTGTGCTAAATAAATCACATAATTAAACTCTACAGACAGTTGCTTCTTCAGCCAGTAGAAGGAGGACATCGTGTGGTTGGTGCCTATTGTGGTGTAACAATGTGCGATGACCCTCCATTTTGCTTTTTTACTGCTTCAGAAATTGACAAACAAGCACAGGCAAAAGGAGGCGGTAATTAGCTGATGCTGATGCGGTGCTCGCCAGTCACAAATCTGTGTAGAAGAAGAAGACATCACGTCATCGTTTTGAAGAGTGCACCGCACGGCAGGATGTGGTTTGGGACAGCACTGCACCCTCGAAACACGCGCACTGCGCGATTGAGTACATACTTTGCTTAGAATACTCAGTTTGAAAATTTTACAAATGCAGTATGGAAGTATGTGATTTGGTACACAGTAATGCAGTCATGTTACTGTGATCCAGTACAAGTGACTTTGTTTTTTTAACATGCACACAAATATTCACAAAACTCCAGTGTTTTTATTTTTTACCTTTATTTAGTCCAAGGAAACTCACTGAGAGTGACTCACATTTGCAGGAGCACCCTGATCACATTCACAGTCATAGAACAGCAGCTGCTCAGTACCACCTCTGAGAGCCTTGCTCAAGGGCATCTTGGTGGTGTTAATGAGTGTGGCTGCTTCCTCCTACCAGTCCTGAGGATTGAACCAACAACCTTTTAGTTTCAAGTTCACTTCTCTGTCCTTCAGGCCAGTGGTTGTCTAACTGTTGAAGCAAGTACCTCCATGATGACCATGGAACAGTGTCATAGCGCCTCTGTTCAGCTGCATCAGAGGTGGACAGCGTGTTTTCTCAGAGTCAGAGTGAGTCAGAGGCCAACCATCAGACAACCATAGAGAAACATGAAACACTGGAATATTTTATGAATCTGAACTTGTTTTCAAGTGTGTGTGTCAATCTGGTGAACTCTGAGGTTCCAGTGAAAAGATCCACTTGTTGCCAATTACTGCTATAAATGATGCATTGATCCCTGATGAAATACAGTAAATTATATTAGAAATAGTGTTTGAGAATATTTGAAAGTAAGGAGCTGGGCAGTGTCTTTGGTATCAGTGCTCTGATGCAGCAGTCAGCTGGAGCCTCTGTTGGAATCACCTTTGATAGCAATACACACTGAGCACAGGTTCCAATAGAAGACCCAGTGTGTGCTGCTCAGGGTCCAGCACAGGTAGGCCAACACACTGTTGCTGTTTGACTGAGATGCACACCAGACAGTTGTAGAATCACACACATCAGAATGTATCTTAGCATCAATCAGGGAAACGCTGGCTCTGGTTCTTCTGTGGAGGCGAGCAGCAGTGACGTGAGTTCATCCTCAGGACAACACAGGAGTTGGGAATCATTCAGCTCCTCCAGGAGCTGTGGCCTCATGACGATCTCTTCCAGGGTTTTCACACTGAACAACACCAGGGCCGTCTTTTCCTTCATCACCATTGTAGTGATTTGCAGTTCCCTCCTGTCAGATCACCTGCTATTGAGCTGCTGGTGTAGCAGATGTTTGTTTTTATTTCCTGACACTCTGACGATTTCCCGTTCATCAGACTGAAAGCCTGAGGGTAGAAACTGTTTTTAGCCTGGTGGTCTCAGCATCCAGGGCTCTGTAGCATCTTCCAGAGGGGAGGGGATCAAACAGTTTGTGACTGGGGTGTGATGGGTCAGCAGAGATGGTGCCTGTCCGTTTCCTGACCCTGGACTGATAAAGGTCCTGGATGACAGGTAGGTCGGCCCCCATGATTCTCTCTGCTGACCCGATTGTTCGTTGCAGTCTGATCCTGTCTTGTTTGGTGGCCGATCCAAACCAGAGTGATGGCTGTGAACAGGACAGACTGAATGATTGTAGTATAGAAGATGATCAGCAGCTCCTGTGGCAGGTTCAACTTCCTGAGCTGTCACAGGAAGTCCAACCTCTGCTGAGCTTTTTTTCTGGACAGTGTCCATGTTAGAGGTGGACTTCAGGTTCTTGGAGATTGTGGTTCCCAGGAACTTGAACATGTCCTCAGGAGACACTGTGTTGTTGAGGATGGTGAGGGGGGAGAGTGTGGGTGGGCTTCTCCTGAAGTCCACTGTCATCTCCACATTCTTGAGCAGGTTCAGCTCCAGGTGGTTCAGACTGCCCCAGTGGACCAGCTGCTCCACCTCCTGTCTGAAAGCAGACTTGGAACCATCCTTGATTGATACAGATATGTATTTTCTTTCAAAATTGTTTGCTATTTTTTCTATAGTATTCATTGTTTCAAAACAATTTTGACTTGTTTAACTTTCCAAAAGATATTTGGGTTTTCCACAGTTTGAGAATCACAACTTTAGGCTGCCACTGCTAGGATCTGAAAATGGTGGTGATGATAACGTAAACTAGAGATTCCAGTTGTGTTCTCTGGTATCCACATGTGGGATATTAGATGGTTTAGGGAGGAAAGAGCAGGAATCATGATTCCCAGCTTCAATAATCACATGAATTATTTCAAAGAGGATAAATTCCTTCCAATTCTATATTTTCCTTCTCACTCTCAGGATAAATTCCTTGGAAATCTGTGTTTTCCTGTCTCATTTCCAGGGTTTGCTAGTTAACATGTCAGAGGCATGAACAGGTGAGTTCATGTTAACATGAATTCATTCTCATCATGAATCTGCCTCTTGTTGTCTTTCTCAGAGTCTGTCAGGCTGGTGGACGGGTCGAACCTTTGCTCTGGAAGACTGGAGGTGAAGTCTAACCAGCTGTGGTCCTCAGTGTGTGAAGAGGACTTTGACATGCAGGATGCAGAGGTGCTGTGTGGAGAGCTGAGATGTGGGACACCTTCAGTCCTGGAGGGGGGACTTTTTGGACCAGCAGAGTCTCCATTCTGGGCTCAGGTGTTCCAGTGTGAGGGCCATGAATCTTCCCTCCTGGACTGTGGATGCTCAGGGTCTGGAAACACCTGCTCACCTGGCAAATCAGTTGGCCTCATCTGCTCAGGTGCAGCTTTGGTTCAGGTCCTCCTCCGTCCTGTTGCATATTCATGTATTAATGATGCTCTTGTCTCTGCTCAGATGCTGATGATGTCAGGTTGGTGGGAGGAGCAAACCACTGTGCTGGTAGACTGGAGGTGAAACACCTGGGAGAGTGGAGAGAAGCAGAGACAGACTGGTCCTGGACCCTGAAGGAAACAGCTGTGATATGTAGACGGCTGGACTGTGGTTCTGCTGTCTCAACACAGGAGAGAGACGCGTCCTCAGAACGACTCATGTGGTTCATCAACTCTGGGTGTGTTCAGTCTACATCAACACTGAAGGAGTGTGTGAGATCATGGAACTCTCCTGGTTCCACCATCCAGGAAATCACCTGCTCAGGTAACATTATTGACACAGACAGTCATGTGACTGAGATCCAGGACAAGTTGACTTTGGCTGTTTACATGAACACAAATGTTCCTCTATTATTCTGACAATGATGATATCCATTTTTAACCTTTATTTAACCAGAGGAAACTCCCTGAGTGACTCACATTTGCAGCACCACTCTGATAATGTTCTTGAAAACAACACAAGCTGCTCAGTACAGCCACTGAGGGCCTTGCTCAAGGGCCCCATGGTGGTGTTCATGAGGGAGGCAGCAGTGCTGCTTGTAGCTCAATCCTGGTGAGACAAAGGTGAAGTGTACTGATGTTTCCAGTAGCTTTTTAATCTGTTCAGCTTTCAGTTGTATTTTAACAGAATTTACTGTCTCTCTGTTTCATTTTCGTGTTCAGAAAAAAACCTTCAGAGCTAAAAGACAGATAAATGAAATGAAATCAGTTCTTAATAAAAACACAAATTTTAAACGTCAGATGTGCAACATGAACAATCTTCAAAACAATGAATCACAAAAATGAGTCATGTTCACCCATAGTGTGCTCATGTGGTGAGGTAGAGAAGCTAACAAGACTGAGAAACAGTTGTGACCAAAGCTCATGGTTTTAGACTCCATTGGTTTCCATCAGTCTGCAGGTGAGCCCACTCACTGTCTCAGTCACACCCTCAACCTCGTCCTGTCGTATGGAATTGAAGCCGAATATCAAGTTGTATTTCCACAGAACTCTTTTTAATCCCCGTCCCAATCTGTCCATCAGTCTCTTCCACTTTCTCTCTGTCTTTACATCTGTCCCTCTCTTTCCTTCTGTTTATCTGTCTTCCTCCCTTTTCTGTCTTGTCCTGCTCTCCTGCTCTCTTTCCCCCTGTTATTCAAAGCAGAAGGCCGTTCCTGTTGAGCCTGGATCTGCTCGACGTTCCTGCCTGTGAAAAGGAAGGCTTTTGTCACTGCTTTTGTGCCTGCTGATGGAGAATTGTTGGGTGTAGATTCATTGAAGAAGTTTGGTGCTGGACCTGCTGTACTTGTAAAGTGTCATGAGATAACTTTTGTAGTGATTTGGCTCAATACAAATAAAAGTGACTTGACTTGACTGATGTCAGCATAGCCTTTACCTCAACACACAGATACAAAAACCCCACCCAAAACACAGAACATGGCATCAAACAGAACAATGACAGAAGACCTTGTTCTCATTCCAACTTGGTGCTTCAAAGTTTTGAATGATTCCTACATGTTAGGAGCCTCGACTAAAAAAGGCCTTAAGAAAATAAAAGCTCACAGAGTTTAACCCCAATAACAGCCTATCAGATTCATTTACACTCCTTCTTCCTGCCTCTCCTGATGATTGAACTGACAACCCTCCCATCACAAGTTCACTTCTCTATGTGGTCAGGATGCTGATGTAAACCAGAGATTCCAGTTGAGTTCTCTGATTTAGAAATGTGGGATATTAAATCCTGGGATATTAGGTTCAGTGAGAAATGAGCAGGAATATTGTTTCCCAGTTTCAACAATCACATGAATTTTTCCAAGGAGGAAAAATTCCTAGGAAATCTTTTTTCCTGTCTCATTTACAGGATTTGCTAGTTAACATGTCAGAGGCATGAACAGGTGAGTTCATGTTGACATGAATTCATTCTCATCATGAATCTGCCTCTTGTTGTCTTTTTCAGAGTCTGTCAGGCTGGTGGACGGGTCGGACCTTTGCTCTGGCAGACTGGAGGTGAAATCTAACCAGCTGTGGTCCTCGGTGTGTGAAGAGGACTTTGACATGCAGGATGCAGAGGTGCTGTGTGGAGAGCTGAGATGTGGGACACCTTCAGTCCTGGAGGGGGCACTTTTTGGACCAGCAGAGTCTCCATTCTGGGCTCAGGTGTTCCAGTGTGAGGGCCATGAATCTTCCCTCCTGGACTGTGGACGCTCAGGGTCTGGAAACACCTGCTCACCTGGCAAATCAGTTGGACTCATCTGCTCAGGTGCAGCTTTGGTTCAGGTCCTCCTCCATGCTGTTGCATATTCATGTATTAATGATGCTCTTGTCTCTGCTCAGATGCTGATGATGTCAGGTTGGTGGGAGGAGCAAACCACTGTGCTGGTAGACTGGAGGTAAAACACCTGGGAGAGTGGAGAGCAGCAAAGACAGACTGGTCCTGGACCCTGAAGGAAACAGCTGTGATATGTAGACGGCTGGACTGTGGTTCTGCTGTCTTAACACAACAGAGAGACGAGTCCTCAGAACGACTCGTGTGGTTCATCGACTCTGAGTGTGTTCAGTCTACATCAACACTGAAGGAGTGTGTGAGATCATGGAACTCTCCTGGTTTCACCATCCTGGAAATCACCTGCTCAGGTAACATTATTGACACTAACAGTCATGTGACTGAGATCCAGGACAAGTTGACTTTGGCTGTTTACATGAACACAAATATTCTTCTATTATTCTCACAATGATGATATTCCATTTTTTAACCTTTATTTAACCAGAAGAAACTCCCTGAGTGACTCACATTTGCAGCACCACTCTGATAATGTTCACAAAAACACAAAACAAGCTGCTCAGTTCATCTACTGAGGGCCTTGCTCAAGGGCACCTCAGTGGTTTTCATGAGGGAGGCAGCAGTGCTGCTTGTAGCTCAATCCTGGCCAGACAAAGGTGAAGTGCACTGATGTTTCCAGTAGCTTTTTAATCTGTTCAGCACTCAGCAGGATTTTAACATAATTTACTGTCTGTTTCATCCTTTTCTTCAGGAAAAACCCTCAAGTGCTTAAAGACAGATAAATGAAATTAGCTTTTTTTTTAAACGTCAGATCTGCAACATAAAAAATCTTCACAACAACGAACCACAAAAATTAGTCATGTTCACCCATAGTGTGCTTATGTGGTGAGGTAGAGAAGCTAACAAGACTGAGAAACAGTTTTGAGAGAAGCTCCTGTTAGCATAGCCTTCATCTCAACACTCAATCAAGTTCACTGATTCCCATAAATTGACATCAAACAAATGAAACACAGAGTTCCTTGTTCCAGTTCCAGCCAGGAGCTTCAAAATGCTGCCTGCCATATGTGCAGGAACTTAACTGGATGCTCTTCAATATAAAAGCCTCAACTCCTGAGAATTGCCTTAACAAAATAAAAGCCCACGGGAAATTTTCCCTCAGAAATGGACCGACATTAGAGTCATTTACACTGCTTCTTCCTGCAAATCCTGAGGATTGAACCAGCAACCTTCCAATCACAAGGCAATTTTCTTTCCTTTTGGTAACATGTTAGGGTTTAGGGTTGAGGATGGTGTGGGAGACCCAAATGCAGAAAATTTTGGGAGGTGCACAAAAGAGGTTTATTGAAGCTGGGTGACTGGGGGCTAGACGTGGCGTGAGGGCGAAGGCTTGAGACGTGGCGTGAGGGCGAAGGCTTGAGAAGTGGCGTGAGGGCGGAGTCGTGGTGTGAGGGCGAAGGCTTGAGACGTGGCGTGAGGGCGGAGACGTGGTGTGAGGGCGTAGACAAGACGTGAGGCTGGAGGCTTGACCGGTGACTGATGAACTTGACAGTATACAAGACAGAACAATCAGCGACGACAGCGACATCATCATCAACAACAACAATGACCCAACAACCGAACAGGGGAAAGCACACGGGTTAAATATGAGAGGGGAAACAAGACACAGGTGGTGCAATCAACCAGGTGAGACACATGAGGGAATCACAGGAGGGAGGTCAGGAAGACAGGACATGATTGCAAAATAAAACAGGAAGCACGAGACAGGGATCATGACATAACCAGTGCTCAATTTTGCAAGGGTCCAGAAGGTGATGAAAACCAGAGATTCCAGTTGTGTTCTCTGATTGACACATGTGGGATATTAGATGATATAAGATCATCAGGGCGGCTCTATGGGGAAGCAAGATCTGTCTCAAACAAATGTCCTGCCCCCTCAAATCAAAATTTTAGAAGTTAAAAAAAACACATTTTGATATACAGACAAAATTGATATATTATGAGTTGACAAAATTATCTGCAGTAGCGGAAAAAATGCAAAAAAAGGTGTGTGATACAGTCTCAGCTTCCTCTCATCTCCATGTCACTCAGCTGCAAGCACATCTGTATTTGTAGAGTCAACTGAGGACCAGCCCGTTGTTCTTCTCACTGTTTGACTCTGTAAGAGAAGTGTTTCTTTCTGGATCCCACAAGCACCACAGTGAGCTGGTCTGCTGCATGGAGCCAACAAAGACCTTCAATGTTGTTGATTGTCGAGATCTGGATGGATGTTTTATATTATTCTTTATTTTATTTATTTATTTATTTTCTATTGATCGGTTTTGTTTTTCAAGACTTGGTGAAGGGATTTTTCTTTAATAACCTGGCCTACCCTTTTAGTTTTGTTGATATTGGCAATCATGATAACTGTTATTGTTGGGTTTGAATATATTTGATTCAGGCCATCCAATGAAGGTAGATGTCAAGATTTAGTTGTTGTCATCCTAAGAAATGTTTTTTGTTTTTTTTTAGTTTTTGTTCTTTTCTCTTTTTAATTTTGCCCCGAGGTATTGCCACCTCATCAGGGTCAGGGGGTTTGTGGGCCTCAGTGACCTGAAGAGTTACACCAGCAGAAGCTTAGCCTTCAGGTGGGACAAGTGGGACCAAGTTGGACTGGTCTTAGGGTAAAGGTCTGATAAAGAGCAATCAAACTACATGATAATATCAGTTATCCAGAGAACCACCTCCCCCCCCCCCCCCCAACACCGCCACCACACCATTTCCCCACATCTGTTGCCGCCCTTTGCCCCCTTCACATTTCCATTTCATGGAAATCTATGTTTTCCTGTCTCATTTACAGGATTTGCTAGTTAACATGTCAGAGGCATGAACAGGTGAGTTCATGTTGACATGAATTCATTCTCATCATGAATCTGCCTCTTGTTGTCTTTTTCAGAGTCTGTCAGGCTGGTGGACGGGTCGGACCTTTGTTCTGGAAGACTGGAGGTGAAATCTAACCAGCTGTGGTCCTCGGTGTGTGAAGAGGACTTTGACATGCAGGATGCAGAGGTGCTGTGTGGAGAGCTGAGATGTGGGACACCTTCAGTCCTGGAGGGGGGACTTTTTGGACCAGCAGAGTCTCCATTCTGGACTCAGGTGTTCCATTGTGAGGGCCATGAATCTTCCCTCCTGGACTGTGGACGCTCAGGGTCTGGAAACACCTGCTCACCTGGCAAATCAGTTGGACTCATCTGCTCAGGTGCAGCTTTGGTTCAGGTCCTCCTCCGTCCTGTTGCATATTCATGTATTAATGATGCTCTTGTCTCTGCTCAGATGCTGATGATGTCAGGTTGGTGGGAGGAGCAAACCACTGTGCTGGTAGACTGGAGGTGAAACACCTGGGAGAGTGGAGAGCAGCAGAGACAGACTGGTCCTGGACCCTGAAGGAAACAGCTGTGATATGTAGACGGCTGGACTGTGGTTCTGCTGTCTCAACACAGCAGAGAGACGAGTCCTCAGAACGACTCCTGTGGTTCATCGACTCTGAGTGTGTTCAGTCTACATCAACACTTAAGGAGTGTGTGAGATCATGGAACTCTTCTGGTTCCTCCATCCTGGAAATCACCTGCTCAGGTAACATTATTGACACTAACAGTCATGTGACTGAGATCCAGGACAAGTTGACTTTGGCTGTTTACATGAACACAAATATTCTTCTATTATTCTCACAATGATGAGATCCCATTTTTAACCTTTATTTAACCAGAAGAAACTCCCTGAGTGACTCACATTTGCAGCACCACTCTGATAATGTTCTTGAAAACAACACAAGCTGCTCAGTACAGCCACTGAGGGCCTTGCTCAAGGGCCCCATGGTGGTGGTAGTGAGGGAGGCAGCAGTGCTGCTTGTAGCTCAATCCTGGCCAGACAAAGGTGAAGTGCACTGATGTTTCCAGTAGCTTTTTAATCTGTTCAGCACTCAGCAGGATTTTAACATAATTTACTGTCTGTTTCATCCTTTTCTTCAGGAAAAACCCTCAAGTGCTAAAAGACAGATAAATGAAATTAGCTTTTTTTTAAATGTCAGATCTGCAACATCAACAATCTTCACAACAATGAACCACAAAAATTAGTCATGTTCACCCATAGTGTGCTCACGTGGTGAGGTAGAGAAGCTAACAAGACTGAGAAACAGTTGTGAGAGAAGCTCCTGTTAGCATAGCCTTCATCTCAACACTCAATCAAGTTCACTGATTCCCATAAATTGACATCAAACAAATGAAACACAGAGTTCCTTGTTCCAGTTCCAGCCAGGAGCTTCAAAATGCTGCCTGCCAGATGTGCAGGAACTTAACTGGACGCTCTTCAATATAAAAGCCTCAACTCCTGAGAATTGCCTTAACAAAATAAAAGCCCACGGGAAATTTTCCCTCAGAAATGGACCGACATTAGAGTCATTTACACTGCTTCTTCCTGCAAATCCTGAGGATTGAACCAGCAACCTTCCAATCACAAGGCAATTTTCTTTCCTTTTCGCAACATGTCAGTGTTGGGGGTTGAGGATGGTGTGGGAGACCCAAATGCAGACAATTTTGGGAGGTGCACAAAAGAGGTTTATTGAAGCTGGGTGACTGGGGGCTAGACGTGGCGTGAGGGCGAAGGCTTGAGACGTGGCGTGAGGGCGGAGACGTGGTGTGAGGGCGTAGACAAGACGTGAGGCTGGAGGCTTGACCGGTGACTGATGAACTTGACAGTATACAAGACAGAACAATCAGCGACGACAGCGACATCATCAACAACAACAACAATGACCCAACAACCGAACAGGGGAAAACACACGGGTTAAATACGAGAGGGGAAACAAGACACAGGTGGTGCAATCAACCAGGTGAGACACATGAGGTAATCACAGGAGGGAGGTCAGGAAGACAGGACATGACTACAAAATAAAACAGGAAGCACGAGACAGGGATCATGACAAAACCAGTGCTCAATTTTGCAAGGGTCCAGAAGGTGATGAAAACCAGAGATTCCAGTTGTGTTCTCTGATTGACACATGTGGGATATTAGATGATATAAGATCATCAGGGCGGCTCTATGGGGAAGCAAGATCTGTCTCAAACAAATGTCCTGCCCCCTCAAATCAAAATTTTAGAAGTAAAAAAAAAAACACATTTTGATATACAGACAAGATTGATATATTATGAGTTGACAAAATGATCTGCAGTAGCAGAAAAAATGCAAAAAAAGGTGTGTGTTACAGTCTCAGCTTCCTCTCATCTCCCTGTCACTCAGCTGCACGCACATCTGTATTTGTAGAGTCAACTGAGGACCAGCCCGTTGTTCTTCTCACTGTTTGACTCTGTAAGAGAAGTGTTTCTTTCTGGATCCCACAAGCACCACAGTGAGCTGGTCTGCTGCATGGAGCCAAAAAAGACCTTCAATGTTGTTGGTTGTCGAGATCTGGATGGATGTTTTATTTTATTCTTTATTTTTTTTTATTTATTTATTTTCTATTGATCGGTTTTGTTTTTCAAGACTTGGTGAAGGGATTTTTCTTTAATAACCTGGCCTACCCTTTTTGTTTTGTTGACATTGGCAATAATGATAAGTGTGATTGTTGGGTTTGAATATATTTGATACAGGCCATCCAATGAAGGTAGATGTCAAGATTTAGTTGTTGTCATCCTAAGAAAAGTTTTTTGTTTTTTGTTTTTGTTTTTGTTTTCTTTTTTTAAATTTTGCCCCGAGGTATTGCCACCTCATCAGGATCAGGGGGTTTGTGGGCCTCAGTGACCTGAAGAGTTACACCAGCAGAAGCTTAGCCTTCAGGTGGGACAAGTTGGACCAAGTCGGACCGGTCTTAGGGTAAAGGTCTGATAAAGAGCAATCAAACTACATGATAATATCAGTTATCCAGAGAACCACCTACCCCCCCCCAACACCGCCACCACACCATTTCCCCACATCTGTTGCCACCCTTTGCCCCCTTCACATTTCCATCTGCCCCCTTATATGTGACTGTCTAGAACCAGCCCTGTTGGATCACATGAATTATTTCAAGGAGGATAAATTCCTTGGAAATCTGTGTCTTCCTGTCTCATTTCCAGGGTTTGCTAGTTAACATGTCAGAGGCATGAACAGGTGAGTTCATGTTGACATGAATTCATTCTCATCATGAATCTGCCTCTTGTTGTCTTTCTCAGAGTCTGTCAGGCTGGTGGACGGGTCGAACCTTTGCTCTGGCAGACTGGAGGTGAAATCTAACCAGCTGTGGTCCTCAATGTGTGAAGAGGACTTTGACATGCAGGATGCAGAGGTGCTGTGTGGAGAGCTGAGATGTGGGACACCTTCGGTCCTGGAGGGGGGACTTTTTGGACCAGCAGAATCTCCATTCTGGACTCAGGTGTTCCAGTGTGAGGGCCATGAATCTTCCCTCCTGGACTGTGGACGCTCAGGGTCTGGAAACACCTGCTCAACTGGCAAATCAGTTGGACTCATCTGCTCAGGTGCAGCTTTGGTTCAGGTCCTCCTCCGTCCTGTTGCATATTCATGTATTAATGATGCTCTTGTCTCTGCTCAGATGCTGATGATGTCAGGTTGGTGGGAGGAGCAAACCACTGTGCTGGTAGACTGGAGGTGAAACACCTGGGAGAGTGGAGAGCAGCAAAGACAGACTGGTCCTGGACCCTGAAGGAAACAGCTGTGATATGTAGATGGCTGGACTGTGGTTCTGCTGTCTCAACACAGCAGAGAGACGAGTCCTCAGAACGACTCATGTGGTTCATCGACTCTGAGTGTGTTCAGTCTACATCAACACTGAAGGAGTGTGTGAGATCACGGAACTCTCCTGGTTCCACCATCCAGGAAATCACCTGCTCAGGTAACATTATTGACACAGACAGTCATGTTACTGAGATCCAGGACAAGTTGACTTTGGCTGTTTACATGAACACAAATATTCCTCTATTATTCTGACAATGATGATATTCCCTTATTTAACCTTTATTTAACCAGAGGAAACTAACTGAGGGACTCACATTTGCAGCAGCACACTGAAAATGTTCATCATCACATAAAACAAGCTGCTCAGTTCAGCCACTGAGGGCCTTGCTCAAGGGCACCTCAGTGGTGTTCATGAGGGAGGCAGCAGTGCTGCTTGTAGCTCAATCCTGGTGAGACAAAGGTGAAGTGTACTGATGTTTCCAGTAGCTTTTTAATCTGTTCAGCTTTCAGTTGTATTTTAACATAATTTACTGTCTCTCTGTTTCATTTTCGTGTTCAGAAAAAAACCTTCAGAGCTAAAAGACAGATAAATGAAATAAATTTATCTCTTAGAAAAACAACAATTTTAAACGTCAGATGTGCAACATGAACAATCTTCACAACAACGAACCACAAAAATTAGTCATGTTCACCCATAGTGTGCTCATGTGGTGAGGTAGAGAAGCTAACAAGACTGAGAAACAGTTGTGAGAGAAGCTCCTGTTAGCATAGCCTTCATCTCAACACACAATCAAGTTCACTGATTCCCATAAATTGATATCAAACAAATGAACCACAGAATTCCTTGTTCCAGTTCCAGCCAGGAGCTTCAGTGTCTTTAACAGGATCAGCACACATCAGGGAAACCCTGTTTAACCTCACTTCATTCTGTGAAGGCATCAAATTGCTGCCTGCCAGATGTGCAAAACAGGAACGTAACTGGATTCCCTTCAAAATAAAATTCTCAAATCCTGAAAATTACCTGAACAAATTAAAACCCCTCAGGAAATTTTCCCTCAGAAACAGACCTACATGAGAGTCATTTACACTGTTTCTTCCTGCAAATCCTGAGGATTGAACCAGCAACCCTCCAATCACAAGTCAATATTTCTTAACTTTAAGCCACCAGTGCTCAAATTTGACAAGGGTCAAGATGGTGATGAAAACCAGAGATTCCAGTTGTGTTCTCTGATTTACACGTGTGGGATTTTAGATGATATAAGAGCATGTGAATTATTTCAAAGAGGATAAATTCCTTGCAATTCTAAATTTTCTTTTTCATTCGCAGGTTAAATTCCTTGGAAACCAATGTTTTCCTGTCTCATTTCCAGGATTTGCTAGTTAACATGTCAGAGGCATGAACAGGTGAGTTCATGTTAACATGAATTCATTCTCATCATGAATCTGCCTCTTGTTGTCTTTCTCAGAGTCTGTCAGGCTGGTGGACGGGTCGGACCTTTGCTCTGGCAGACTGGAGGTGAAATCTAACCAGCTGTGGTCCTCGGTGTGTGAAGAGGACTTTGACATGCAGGATGCAGAGGTGCTGTGTGGAGAGCTGAGATGTGGGACACCTTTAGTCCTGGAGGGGGGACTTTTTGGACCAGCAGAGTCTCTATTCTGGACTCAGGCGTTCCAGTGTGAGCACCATGAATCTTCCCTCCTGGACTGTGGACGCTCAGGGTCTGGAAACACCTGCTCACCTGGCAAATCAGTTGGACTCATCTGCTCAGGTGGAGCTTTGGTTCAGGTCCTCCTCCGTCCTGTTGCATATTCATGTATTAATGATGCTCTTGTCTCTGCTCAGATGCTGATGATGTCAGGTTGGTGGGAGGAGCAAACCACTGTGCTGGTAGACTGGAGGTAAAACACCTGGGAGAGTGGAGAGCAGCAGAGACAGACTGGTCCTGGACCCTGAAGGAAACAGCTGTGATATGTAGACGGCTGGACTGTGGTTCTGCTGTCTCAACACAGCAGAGAGACGAGTCCTCAGAACGACTCATGTGGTTCATCAACTCTGAGTGTGTTCAGTCTACATCAACACTGAAGGAGTGTGTGAGATCACGGAACTCATCTGGTTCCACCATCCAGGAAATCACCTGCTCAGGTAACATTATTGACACTAACAGTCATGTTACTGAGATCCAGGACAAGTTGACTTTGGCTGTTTACATGAACACAAATATTCCTCTATGATTCTGACAATGATGAGATCCTGAATTTGATGAGGGTCATGTTGATGATATGAAATATGGAATCCAGATGTTTCACTTTAAGCAGAGAGACCAAGGTGTCTCAAATACGAGTGTGTGTTTGTGCGTGTGTGTGTGTGTATGTGTGTGTGTGTGTGTGTGTTGGGGGTTCAGCCTCATCAAGCAATAACAAGAGGAAGGTGTGTCAGGAAGGGAAGTTTCATGGTTCTTGTTTTTTCCGATGAGTTTAAGCAGGATTAGTAGCTGAGAAAAATGGGTGAATATTAGAATGATGATTTCCTGATGTCTCCACAGAGTCTGTCAGGCTGGTGGGGGGGTCCAGTCTGTGCTCAGGCATACTGGAGGTGAAGTCTAACCAGTCATGGTCCTCTGTGTGTGAGGAGGATTTTGGCCTGCAGGATGCAGAGGTGCTGTGTAGAGAGTTGGGGTGTGGGGCTCCGTCCCTCCTCCACGGGGGCCCGTATACAGACATGGAGACCCCAGTCATGGCAGCAAAGTTCCAGTGTAGTGGAGATGAATCTGCTCTGCTAAACTGTGGAAGGTCTGGCTCAGTGAGGAAGACCTGCTTACCTGGGAAAAGCGTTGGCCTCGTCTGCTCAGGTGAAGGTCATAGATCTGCTTCATCTCACTGCTTTACTTCTACCACTCATGATTCCTGTGTCTGCTCAGAGCCTGATGGAGTCAGGATGGTGGGAGAGCCCAGTCGCTGTGCTGGGACCCTGGAGATCAAACACCAGGGAGAGTGGAGACCAGCGGCCCCTGGGGGTCCTGAATGGCTCCACCAGTCTGCCTCTGCAGTGTGTAGACGGATAAATTGTGGCTCTGCTGCTTTAACAAATAAAAGAAGGAACTCACGATCCAGGCCTGTGTGGTGGATCAGGTCTTCTTGTGTCCAGTCAGCATCTGGACTGCGGGAGTGTGTACTGGAGACTGATAGAGTTGAAAGTGCTACCAGTCTGATGGTGGTGTGCTCAGGTAAAACTGGACATTCCAAACAAGCTGCTGCTTCCTCGATGACACCAGCACATCTGCTGATTCAGCCTTTCTTCTGCTCCCCCCTCCACAGATTTGCTGGTCCAGCCAAACATCTCCTTCTCTGCCTTCACTGACGGCGTCTCTGAGGTGAGGCAGCAGGAGACTCTGCTGCTCCGGGGCTCCAACTTCACCATCAGTTGCTCTGTTGAACCACAGTACCCAGGAGGCCTGTTCCAGCTCATCTTCTCCACCTCCAGCACGGCACAGAACTACACCCTACCAGCGCTCAAGCACTCCGCCCAGTTCCTGTTCTCAGCAGCAGACCACACCCACCGAGGGAACTACAAATGTGTTTATCACCTGTCCCATGTTTTCCCCCATCACTTCTCCTCTGAGAGCCAGGAGCTCCACCTCATCATAGCAGGTGACAACAGGACCAGCTGGAGTCAGACAGAAGAATGTGACCCTGACTACATTTACATGCACTTTCTACTCCTCTGTTCTCCTGCTTCTTGTTTTTAGCCTGAAAATGACAACATTCTGATGAAGCTGTTTACATGACTATGGAAAATAGTCCAGCTAGCTAATTCTAACTAGCTAGGCTAGTCTGAGAGATGAAGGGCGGAGCTAAAATTCACTGTCACGTTGATCATTTTCTTGATAGTCCAACAGGCTCCTTAAGAACAACTTTGGACTCAAATGCCCCGTTAAAAAAGAAATCTATAAGTCCAAGGAAACAAGCACCTTGGTACAATTCAGAAAGCAGACACCTGTAAAGTGTCATGAGATAACTTTTGTTGTGATTTGGCGCAATATAGATAAAACTGACTTGACTTGTCATTTGTTTGTCTCCCGTCCAGTTAAAGTGTCTCACACTGTGAGACTCTACAGTTTTAATTCCTCCTGAAGTTCATTCATGACAGAAAAGCCTCAAACCTAAATAATATTGGTCTGTCCTACGTTTTCATTGAGAAATGCTCAGTTTTGAAAACCCACCCAGAATAAACTCTTTCTAGAATCCTGATTAAATCTGGACTGTTGTCATTTTCAGAATAACAGTGGAACGATGGCGGACGTGTAAAAATAGTCTGTGTTAAATGAATCCACCAACCTTCTGGGAAATATGCTTCTTGTCCATCATCCCCAGAACCAGACAAGGAGACAGAGACTCTCCTCTAGGGAGCTGAGACCCTCGCTAGTTAGCTTAGCACATTGAATAGTAGCGGTTGGGAAGTGTTAGCAAGTGTTAATAGTTTCTCCAGAAACATTTGTTCGTCCTATCATTTGCTCACGTGAAGGTCCCACTTCAAACTCAGTGTCAGAACGAACCTGACAGGAAACGATCTCGTTGCAAGAGGCCCCAGACTTGAACTGGACAATTTGAACAAACAGGAAACAAAGAGAGAGGAAACTGCATGAGGTTCAACACGTTGGTGAAATCAAACCAAGAATGTTGTAATTACATGTTCTGTGTGTCCATGAGGGAGCTGAGACCAGCAGAGACCAGCAGACCATGAGTTAGCTTAGCATAATGAATGGTAGTGAGTGGGAAGTGTTAGCATCAACTGTCTCAGGATCATGATGTTGGTTTGTCCTGCAGTCCTCCTCCTCCTCCTCCTCCTCTCTTCCAATGTCGGCCATGATCAGTAGCAGCAGTCGCTCTCCTGCTCCAACAAACATTTGGTTTTGGTGGCCAAATCACTGCTCCCAGTCAGGAAAGTAGTCCCAGCTATGTGTCTGATTCTAAAATTAGAATGTCTGTTAAAAGTGATCCACAAGCCCAGATATATGAATGCAGGTGTAGCGGCTCCAGACTGAGGGGTATCTGGACGCTACATGTGATACCCAGGATGAAGACTGAGGATCAATGAAGAGAGAAACGATGGATGAACGTCTTCTCAAGTCCGTTTGATTTCTGAGGCTTCGTTGGGCCTGTGGGAAAAATCTCTCAGCCTAACCCACGTAAGCGTCAGAGCTCCACCTACTGGTCAGGTGGAATAAATTCAAAAAATAGGGGGTGTCTGTTTTATGTGAAAACACATGAAATAACAACATTTTCTGTCTGTTTATATTAAAACTTCTATTTTCTTTTTTTTCAGTTCCTTCCACAGGCAACGACTGTTTGGGACTTTTATGCTAACACTTCCCACCTCCTACCATTCATTGTGCTAAGCTAACTAGCATGAGTCTCAGCTCCTAGAGAAGGGTCTCCATCTTCTAGTCTGGCTCTGGGGATGATGGACAATCAGAGACTTCTCCTAAAAGTTAGCGTGTTCCTTTAACATGCAGCCTTCCATCAAGAACCTTCAACCATCAACATGTCTGTGGTGGTCAGTGGTGATGTCATTGATCAAATGTGATGATTCTAAATGTTTTTCAGTGCCTTTAAGTGATTTCATCATCAGAGCGTTCATCCACCATCTGATCCTGGGGTCATGTGCTGTCTTCTTCTACCGCTACTTCAAGGTAACACGACGTAGCTTCGTAGTCCTTGGCTATGAGCAGTTGTTTCAGCAGCAACTGGAGGTCTGAGCTGTCATGTCTTCCAGGCCAAAATGGAGCGGCAGGCAGGACACCAGGAGAACATTGAACTCAACGCTGGTGATGCTACAGAGGAAGGCTTGGTTGATGAAGAGGCTGGAGTTCACCACCAAGACACCACGAACGTGTGACTGCAGCGCCGCCACAACTGAGCTCCAGGCTTCTTCTGCTTTCACCGTGATGATGTTTCAAGCAACAGGACGTCTCCTCATTGCAGTCTTGTAGTTTTCCTCATGTTTTCATGATCGTCCATCTCTGTTCTCAAGGTCAAGTCTCAGTTCTGGCCTGTTTTATCAGATAGATCAAAGGTTATTGAAGGTCCCTGAAATGAAAACTCCATGTTCTCAGTTCTGATCCTGCATCTCTGTGGTCATGGCTCATTTATCTCTCCACACATGACAAACCAAAAACTTTTCCAGTGTTTTTACATCAGACTCCCGGTTTTTCTTTTTTTCTCTTCCTGTTAAAACAATCCAAACATTTGAGGACTCATCCTTCCCTCAGTGGTGTCAACTCATTTTCCATCCAATGGAAACGTCTCCTCAGATTTGGATGCTCCTCCCCCATCCACCACGTGATGCACTGTGGCCCCAAAATACTTTTTTCCCATAAACATCCAAGAAGAAGTGGCTGCAAAACATTGGATTGATTGTTTTAGTCTCTACAGCCCAAACTGACGCGTTCCACTGACAGAATAAAACTGATGGAAAGTCTGAAGGGACCATGATTCCATTTTTGTACCCACTTTTGTTAGCAGCAAGCTAACCACAAGTAGCCAGAGCAGGTCAAGTGAACATGTTCTGCTGTGCGGGGGTGCGTTCACTGCTTCTGGCTCATGTAGAGGTCACATCCTGTCACATGACCCATGAGGACAGAGGTTCTGTTCATCATCAGAACTGTTGAGGAGCCGTCTGAGCACATTTTGATGAAAAATAATCACAAAATCAACTTTAAACAAGTTCCCATCTACCAGCATAGCAGAGATCAGCTCATGGTCCAATACTGGGCCTCCTCCTCATTAGTAGGCTGGATTTTTACAGTGAACATTTGAAGTCACCAAATGAGAGATGGAAACAAAATGAAGTCCAGTTTGATGCTGGAAAACCACTTCTTTGACAAAACTGTGTTTTTCTCAGCTTTCGTTAAAAAAATGACAGTTTTTCATGAAACCATCCTTCATTCAGGTGTTGATGAAAAATATAATAGACTCACTGACAACAAATCTTTTGAAATGAAAACAGACACCTTGGTCTTTGTTCTGATGAGCTCTGATGTTGTTCAACTGTTGGTCTCTGAGCCTCAGCACCCCTGCCTGTTTGAAGGCGTATTCTGTCCAAGTAGAGCTCATGATGTGTTCATCTGACCAAAATAAAAATGGATGAAAATGTCAAGAACCTCCCTCCCAAATGTGATGTCTTCCACTGAAACACCTCTGGAACATTGAGAGGTTTCCTCCTCCAACAGTCTTGTCTTCTTACCAGCTTTGCTCTCTCACTACTGTTTAGTGTTGGAGAGATTTTGTTCTGTGACACCTGTGAGGAAGAGACTTCTATTCTTCTTTATGATGTCATGACCTGATTTCTGGAGTGAAAGTAGTTAGTGTGATGTCATAATGAGCTCCATGATTTTCTGTTATTTTTGGTAAGAGTTTAATTGTTTCACCTGTACATGCGTAGTTAAGCCAGAAGGGGGCAGTTTAGCTCATAGAGTGCTTGGTGACGTGAAAAATCTGTAAAAAAAAGTGTTCTTTTTCTGCGGTGGTTCTGCTGATGCTTCCAGTTCTTGCCAATGCTGAAGTAATAAAAGAAGGTGTTGTCCAGCAATGCTGTCTGTCTTCATGGTGTCTCATTGATTCCTTCATCTACATATCAGGCCACAGCAACAGTGCTGTCCCTCACTACACAACATTGACACTGAGATTCCCACTAATGATGAGTCAGCACATCCTGACTGTTATGATGACCTCAGCCTGAATGCTCCTCCTTCTTGAGATGCCAGACCTCAAAGGACTCCAGTTTGACTCAGAGTCACTTCTTCTTCTCTTGGACAAATAAATGGATGAACAAACACTAAAATATCAATCATGATTTAAACCCACTGGCAAAACCAATGTTTCCACTTTGTTGATTTGTATAATTTCCTTCAATAAATACAAGTGGGTGGAGCCCAGATGGTCCAAACCTGTTTCCTGTCTCCTGTCATTGTGGAGAGTCTCTGTTCTGTCCTGCTGCTGTCCAGTTGTCTCTACTGAGCCAACTCAGGCTCACACCCTCTTCATCAAAACATGACGTTTGGTCGAGTCCTGTCACATCAACAGGTGACGTGGAGGAAGTCATCAGGAGACACGGCGATGTACAGCTCTGTGACATCAGCAGAACTGTGGAAGTTTATACTGAGTCTCCTGATGACAAGTGGCAGTATACAGATATTAAAGAGGGTCTGAGCTAAAACTGAACCTTGGGAACTTCAACCTTTGATCTCAGAGTTTTGTGTTTGATCTTAGAATTCTTTCTTTGATCTCACTTTGATTCCTCAATGATTTCTTTGTGGACACAAATTGTCTTTGATCTCTCAATGAGACAAAGACATAGAAGCTCAAACCTCAGCCTCCAGGAGGCCGTGATCCTATAGTGGTCAGTACTCTGTGTTGTGGCTGCAGCAACCCTGGTTTGAATCCGGGTCACGGCAGCAACATGAATACTGACTAGTATTTGTTGTTAAACTGGACAGTTTGTCTGTTGAAGCTCTCTCAGACACTCCTTTATTCATCCTACCTTCAGGCTCAGCAGCATCATAGTGAATGTGTCTGACTAGGATCAGAACCCTCAACCTGTAGGGCTGTGGTGCAATGAGAACACATCTGACAACGGATCAGAGGAGTGTCTGTTTGACTCCTGAAAACTCCATTTAAAGCTGAGAGGAACTTGTTCTTCATCACCAAATTCCCTCCCTGCACGTTGTCTCTCCAAAAGCATTCAAATCAAAGTTGAACCTTTGACAAAAAGCTCCCAGTAGGTGATGCAGGCTCCACCTCGCTCTTGGTTCTGGAACCTCACCAGTTGAAGCTTTCTCAGCACTTGGATCTCATGTTTCTGACATCTCTGAGCTTGTTTCCTATCCACCTGTCTCATATTGATGAGGTCATACAGCCTGATGATGTCCATGGTTCTCCTTTGAGTGGTTCCTTCTGGGAGAGTTCTCTCTCTGTAACTTGTGTGTGTGTTTGGTCGTATCCTGTTTCTCCTTGACAGCACTTTAGTGTTTTTACCACTGGTGTGACTGACTCTGGAGAAATTTCTTTGTGTGTATTGATGGACACGGGCCAAGCAGAAATTTCCCACAATGCCATAAGGCGGTGTTTGGTCATTGTTGAGCAGGCGTCAGTCTGACAACAATGTCATATTATTTTGTTATCACTTGACCAGACCCAAAAGTAGGCTCCAGGTATCAGTTTCTTCTCAATGCTAATGTCTGCTAGCTTAGTCTGCTGCTTTGATGGCTCTGACTACAAAAAGGTCCAGACCCCTGGATATGGTGGTTCCTACCTAAACGTAGATTCTGTCAGCTCATGTTTTGAAATCAACTCACCATGAACACAAGTAGATTTCAATGGACTGCAAATGTGTCTCATTTAATGGTAAACATGTCAAATATAAATTCCATCACCTGAGGAGGTCTGCTGCTGGAATTAAGCTCCAGATATTCACAAGATATTCTAGATCTTAAAATAAAGCATTTTTACATTTGATTTATTTTTCATTAGCCTGCTTCATGTGGTGTGATTTTATGCATCTTATATTAAATAGAGCTTCTTCAATGATAGTCCCTGAGGATGTTGGATGATATAAAAAGATGATATAAAAAGAGTGTCGTGACTTGATAAACTGGTGATGACGGCGTATCTTTAGAATGTTTTATCCAGTTGTTACTCTGGGCTCCACTCGTTGTATTTTTGTCTCATCCAACGAGAAACGATCAGTCTCAGGTTTAAGCTCATCAATGAGTTCTTGTGGATCAGTGGCTTGCATGCATGAATGAGTTGGAACACTTCTTGGAAATTAAAGAGGATTTAATACAATTAAGAAAACACTTAAGACAGAGTGATAATTCCAGCAGAGTAATGAAGGCACTTATTGAGTAGCAGGGATGAATTAGCCTCCATTTATCTGAGCTTCAAGTAGACGGCAAAGAGGCAGGTGGAAAGGTGTGTAGGATGAACGATAGTGACCTCCAAACAAATGAAGAGGACTGAGTGGAGGCTGACCAGCTCTACGGAGTCAGGCGGAGTTTGGCAGTGAGACAGGAGTCCAGGCCTGAATAGGTGAAAACCAACGTAACCGGCTGACGTTCTCAGCTGGATTCTCCCATCGATGTACGATGCCTCTCCAATGAACTGGAGGGAGGACGGCTTCCAAAGCCTCCACCTCGTCGACCGTGGCTCCCGCTGACATTCGCTCGATGAAGAAGGGAAGCACGTTGATTCGCTACCCTCTGGTCTCAGGCTGCTGGCTGCCTCGACTAAGCTGCTCTTCTCCAACACAAAGGTGGCTTCTCTCTGCTGGTCAGGATGGAGATTCAAGGCTCACAGGAGGTCAAGAGTGTAGCGACCGTGAGCTGAGATTGATGATGAATGACAAAAATAGAAAATAAAAAAAAAAAATTAGTGGAATAGAAAAGAAAAGGGGGAGAGCCGGACCAGCTGCTCTAGGAGCTCAAGCACAAAGGGCAGAAACAAGAAGCACTGAAGAGAGCGCCAGCAGTGGATGGTGTCACCACTGATATAGTAAACTGGTCTGCCTCAGAGCAGTGACCTTTGACCTGTGTGGGGTTGTTGGCCAATCAGCACACTTTGCTGTCTTCAGTCCTTCTCAGATATCAACAAATGAAGCTGGTTGAACAGACAGCAATCATCATCACTCAGAGACATCACCTGGAGAGGAAGACTGCTCAGAGTTCTGACAATGACAGTGAAGAGGCAAGGAAAGATGGACAACCACAGACAGTGAAACATTCGGAACATCATGTTTATACACGTGTGTGTGTGTGTGTGTGTGTGTGTGTGTGTGTGTGTGTGTGTGTGTGTGTGTGTGTAAGAATCAGAATCTTTTCTTTTTGCTATACGGGGGGGGGGGGGTACAGTGAAAATAGTTAGATAGAGCGCTCTTCCAGAGCAACCGTGCACCACAGAATGCAGATACAAAGAAAAGATCCAAAAGATAAAAGATAAAAGCAAGATAAAAGACACTGTTAGAACAGAAAGATCCATAAACCCACCAACCAGAGGTGTGTCTGGTACAGATGTGGAATTATTGGCTCACACAATGTTGAGGCAACTGGGAAGAAGACAAACAAAAAAGGCTTGTGTGATTCAGACATTCATCAAAAATGGTCCTGTAGAACTGTTCAATGTGTCATGACTTCTATCCATTTTCTTCTGCTTATCCTGTTCAGGGTCATGGAGGGGGTGGAGCCTATCCAAGCAGCTTTTGGGCGACAGGCCGTGTTCACCCTGGACAGGTCACCAGTCCATGACAGGGTTAACACATCCACAGACAAACATTCAAAGCCAGACTCAGGAGGATCTCTCCACCCTACAGACTGTAAAGGAATCATCAAAGATGGCAGTTGGAGTTCTGTGGATCTGTGCTGGATTCCTCGTCCTCACGGACCAGAAGTCTGTCTGAAATACTACACTGATTGATGATCTTTACATGAATCTGTAAATGCTTCTAAAATTAAGAGAAAAAAAATCCTATCTTCTTCATGTCTCAAGCCAAATCACATCAAGAGTTCTTTTATGATAATTTTTTTAACCGGACGTCTGCTTTGACTGGTTGGTTGTTGAAAGAGAGCAGGATAGGACAGACAGCAGAAGACAAATATAGAGAAGAAAAGACAAAAGACAGAGAGAAAGGAGGGAGAGAATGACAAAAAGATGGGAACAAGATGAGGGAGAAAGACAAGCAGAGAGAAAGACAGAGGGACAGGGGGATGGAAGACAGACACACAACCAACAACAGCAACAGCAGCAGCAATAATAGTAAACTAGCTGCCAATGATAACGTCTCCTGGTCACTGAAGCAATCAACTTCAGCATAATAGGAGGCTTGAAGAGCCAGGAAATAAAATATAAGCACAATACTGATGTGAATGTCAGTGCAATACTGAGAACACTGATATGTAGACGACTAGTAGGGGCAGTGCAGTGGTTGGCACTTTCACCTGGCCCTGTGATGGACTGGCGACCTGTCCAGGGTGAACCCCTCCTCTTGTACTGAGGCTGCTGGGACAGGCTGCAGTTCCCTCTGAGACCCTGAACAGGAAAATCTGTAGAAAATGGATTGATGGATGGAGTTTGCTGTGTTTAGAGGGATTTTCCTGTTTCTCTTGATCACTTCTTCAATCTGAAAATACTTTCCAATTGAACAGTTAGAAAAATTTAACTTTTTGCAAAATGGGGGTTGCCGGTTCTTCACATTTGACCTGCAGGAACAGTCTCAAGACAAGAACACTTCTACTTTTGGTGATGACAGTTTGTTCAACACTAAACTTCATCCAGTACCATGTTGTCAAACACTGGAACAACCACAGCACCTGAACAGGGACCTGAACCCTGGACCCTCAGATTAGAAGTCTGATGCTCTACCGTCTGAGCTACTCAGGCTCTCGCTGCAGCATTTAGACAGGAAAAGAAACACCTGTGAAGGTCAAACTGCTGCTTTCTTGACTTGTTCAATCCTCCATGTTAAAGTCCACCATGCTTTTGATTGGCTCTGATTCTCTGTGGCAAAATCCAACAAGAGGCTCCAAAAATGTCTTGAATGTCATAAGAATACACAGGACAAGATGTTAGTTTCCTTCATGTCTGCAGTTCCTCCACTGGAAAGTAAAGTCAATGCTGTTCCTCTGCTGAAACCTGGGATCGGACCAGGGACCTTTAGATCTTCAGTCTAACGCTCTCCCAACTGAGGTATTTCAGCTCTGAGTGAGGGCCCTGCTTCTCTCATTTTATAATCTCTTCCACTCTCACTAGAACTTAGAGAGGATTTGAGCTTCTGAAGTCATGACACATTGAACAGTTCTACAGGACCATTTTTGATGAATGTCTGAATCACACAAGCCTTTTTTGTTTGTCTTCTTCCCAGTTGCCTCAACATTGTGTGAGCCAATAATTCCACATCTGTACCAGACACCTCTTGTTGGTGGGTTTTATGGATCTTTCTGTTCTAACAGTGTCTTTTATCTTAAATATGCCACTTTCACATGAAAACATCAATAACAGGACAATATCAAAACTATTATTGTGGTTGTTGCTTTTGTTGGTTGTGTGTCTGTCTTCCATCCCTCTGTCTTTCTCTCTGCTTGTCTTTCACCCTCATCTTGTTCCCATCTTTTTGTCATTCTCTCCCTCATTTCTCTCTGTCTTTTGTCTTTTGTTCTCTATATTTTTCTTCTGCTGCTCCAGGATCAGCTTCTATCACTCAGTGGTCCAGAACCATTATGAAGCCTGATCATGAATGTGAGCCCAGCTCTTGGAACAGGCCTGCTGCCACCACAACTAAGATCCTGCAGGTCACTAGAAACTCCAGTGTCCAGCTTACAAGTGGACTTTCCTCTGATCTGTGGTGGTGCTGAGTTTAGCAAACATCTCCAACAAGAAGATGAAGGAGGCCATCAACTCCTCCAAGCTCAACATCTATACTGGCTTTACTGGGAGATCAGGAGGTCAAATCAGATCTCCACCCTCCACCTCAGATGGTTTCTACTCACAGAGATGAGGGACCAGTTCAAACCAGTTACCTGGAGCTCCCTTAAGCCATTGTCCCCCCCCCCCCCCCCCCCCCACACACACACACACAGCCTGTCTTTGGTATAAAATGGTCTGTCAAGTTCACGTTGGAAGATTTCTCTGACTCCATTGTGAATAAAGAGATTCTTCATCTGACACCTGAGTCTTGATCCACTGATTCCTCTGATCCACCTCTTTCTGCTCCAACAAGGCTGACATGGATCAGGTGGGTCCATGTCATCCAATCAGTAGGTTTCTCCTCTCAATTAATTTTCTTCATCCCAGTTTAGATTGATTCTTCTCAGCCTCATGAAGGAGCATCTGATCAGGTGTTTGACTGCTTGTTGGTTGTAATTCCATAGATTTTAATCTCAGATGTTATAGAATTAATAAGAACATCTTAAAGACCTTTGTCCAACACTTGAAACTCACCTGTCTGTCGAGGCCCAACTGGCCTTTGGTAGTGAGGTGGTGGATGCATGTGTATGAAATGAGGCTCGTGTTGCTGTGAGGAGCCACTAGAGGGAGACACCTGTCGTTCCTCCCAGCTGACAATGAGGCTTCACAGCTGCATTTGAAGCTGTCCTTTATTAGTCACAACTGTCTTGAGCTCAGGAGCCAAACTCACCGCAAAAATATGCAAGTGGCTTTGGACAAAAGCGTCTGCTCAATGAAATTGTAGGATTATAGAATTCTATAAATGTAGAATATAATTGTAGAAATGCTCTCTCTCACCATCCCCAATGTCTGTGCCAGGGTCTCTGGCCAGTGGTCAATGGCTCCTATCACCTGCCCAGGATGGATCCAGCTTGCTTGTCTTTGTAATTCTGCACTTATTAGAGACCTGGAAACAAAGGAATGCTGAAAAAGAGAAAATAGGACCTCAAACAAATGGGCTTGTGACATAATTTTAAAGAGTTGTGTCAATGTGAATCTTTTACAAATGTGTGTGTGAATGTGGTTGTTGTGGCCGAGTGGTGAAGGCGATGGACTAGAAATCCATTGGGGTCTCCCTGCTCAGGTTGGAGTCCTGCCAACAACGTTAAAGTGTTGATGTTCTGGAGGAGACAACATCTGATCTTTGTTAGATCCACGAGTCAAAGGTTTTCTTGAAAGGGCTGCAGCAGCTGAGGATGAGGGAGAGACAGAATTACAAACCATCTTCGTGAGGACATTTTGAAAAATGATGACATTTTGCCACAGTTATTATTGACTTGGAACACTGCAAAAATATCCCCTCTCCAAAAACCCTCCTCTTCAACTTTGTACCCAAGTTGTCTCCTCATCAGGCACCACAGTGTCCAGGATGTTCAGTCAAAAAGTCATTAATGATTTTAAAAATGTCCATCAAACACAAAATAAGGCTTCAAATAGGTAAAATCACCATCTGTAGACTGGACCAATATGCTGATGTGATCCTTTGATTAGTTTAGGATCAGTCAGAGATCAAAGACTGAAGCAGGAGATCAATGCTCAGAACCCAGAGATCAAAGACAGAATTCAGACATCAGAGACAGAATTAAGACATCAAACACATACCTAGGCTCCACCCCCCCCAGACAGTTTCCATGTAAGTCGTAAGTTTTATTTTTAAAGCGCCAAATCACAACACATGTCATCTTCTTTTTATTCTTTTTATTAAAGATTGAAGCTCCATACAAGACAGTTTGTAGACAAGAACATCACAACCTGGGAAGCTTTCACTTCTTTTGATGGGCAGCTTTGATTTCAGGTTCTACCTCTGTAAAATTGAAAGTAAAGTAAATGAAGCACCTGTGAAGGTAAAACTGATGATGTCATGACTTGTTCAGTCCTCCAACATTAAAGTCCAACAAGCTTTTGATTGTCTCTGATTCTCTGTGGCAAAATCCAACAAGAGGAAACAGAAAATCTTGAGGTTGTCTCACTTTTTTTTTAAAAGAAACTCTGCATAGGACATGGATAGGATGCTTGTTTCCTTGGATGAAAAAGTCTGGTACTCTCATCTTCTTAAACATTTACTTGTTCAATCAGGACAAGAGAATCTGAGCTTGGATGTCATTTTGTAGTAAAAGGTGAATTAAACTTGTAAACATCAGCTGGTGTTCACTCTGATGATGTGTCGATGGTCTGTATTCTGCCTTCTGTAGCACGATGCTGCTGGGAAGAAGCCTGATTATGTCAGAGTTGTGTTCAGTGGCTCCTGCTGGGTCCATTTCTGACAAATAGGCTCCAAAGAGTTCAGGTGTTTAAAAGCTCAGGGTTGCTGTCAGCAGACGAGGTGGCCGAGTGGTTAAGGCGATGGACTGCTAATCCATTGTGCTCTGCACGCATGGGTTCGAATCCCATCCTCGTCGTGAGCGACTCTGGTTTCTACTCCTAGATTATGGAATTACTGTGAGGCTTTTAACTGACACAGATACCAGTTGAGTCAACTTCCCTTTCACAACCTGACTAAAACAACTCAGACACCCAGAGCTCACATGTCAATCACCTCTGTAGAAGGTCCCGCCCCCACAGAGCTATAAATCCTCCCATCAGTGAAGAAAACTGAAGACGCCTCTTGGATGAGAGCTGAAGCATCTTCAAGAAACCTGAAATAGTCCACTTGGTACATTTAAATAATCCTACAATTTCTTTCAGCTTTTGTCCAAAGCCACGTGCATGTATCACATGTATATAATATATATGTGATACTCTTTCATCTACTCATGAACCAAAAATGCAGTCTAATACCAGTAAATTTGTGCAGAAAAATGTCATTTGTGCTCCTTCTTTTATTTATTTGTTTATTTAGTATTTTTTAATGTATTTTCTTTCAATTCACATTTTGTCCATTAACTTCATAATCACTCTTCTCAGTCGCCATCTCATCACATGACTAAAGTTTGGGTTCTGTATTGGTGGTAAAATATCCTTCCATGCCCCTCACTAGTTTGCACACAGAAAAGCATATTTTACTGGTTTCAAATCTCATTTATCACTTCTCGGCTGGACTACTGCAACTCTCTCCTGTCAGGATGTCCTAAATACTCTCTAAAGAGTCTCCAGCTGGTCCAGAACGCTGCAGCGAGGGTTTTGATGGGAGTTAAGAAGAGAGAACACATCTCTCCCACTTTAGCTTCTCTCCACTGGCTTCCTGTAGGATCTAGAATCGACTTCAAAGTCCTTCTGCTGACTTATAAGGCTCTCAATGATAAAGCTGCATCGTATTTGAAAGAGCTCATTAGTCCCTACTGTCCGACCAGAGCACTCCGCTCCCAGAATGCAGGTCTTTTAGTGATTCCCAGTATCAATAAAAACAGACTGGGAGGTAGAGCCTTTAGTTACCGGGCTCCTCTACTGTGGAACCAGCTCTCTCCATGGGTCAGAGAGGCAGACACTTTAACTACGTTTAAGTCCAGGCTGAAGACCTTCCTCTATGACAGAGCCTTCAGCTAGGACTGGTTCAGGTAGCTCTGAACCATTGATAGCTATGCTGCTACAGGCTTAGACTGCTGGGGGACACATCAGGTTACATGGAGCCCTTCCCTCCTCTCCTCTCCTCTCCCCCTCTCTCCTCCTCTCCTCCCTGCACATTTTTGGAACTGTCACTACCACTACTTGTTGCACTTTGTAGTTTGGCCTTGGTGTCTCGCAGTCTCTCTGTGTTTCCACAGATCCACCAGAGCCCCAACCGCCGATTGCATCGCCCCCCCCCCCCCCCTTATTCCCTACTGTTACACCGGCCTGCGCTCCCCTTCCATGAACCAGTCTGCCATCCAGTCCCCCATCAAGCTGGCTTGCTCTCCCTTCCTCCCCTACCAGAAGCTTCCTTCTTCAGCTGTTATTAACATTTCCGTGTTTCCCACATTTTGCATTGTAAACTGTTTTCTTGTCTGTAGCAACATCTACTGCACGTCTGTCCGTCCTGGGTGAGGGATCCCTCCTCTGTTGCTCACCCTGAGGTTTCCCAGATTTTTCCCTGTTAAAAGGGTTTTCTATGGAGTTTTTCCTCAGTCGATGTGAGGGTCTAAGTGCAGAGGATGTTGTTATGATGCCATGTGAAGCCCTTTGAGACAAACTGTTTGAGAAAACGGGCTCTACAAATAAAATTGCCTTGCCTTGCCTAGCGTGTTCTCTCACTTAAACCAGCTGTGGCAGCTTTCATCATGTAATTGATTTTAAAATATAAATATGGAACAGAACCATTGGAATAAGATGTCAGGACATTTGAAGGAATGTAAATCTCCTGTTGAAATGTTGCAGTGTGCAGCTGAGGCTCTCTGGCAGTGGCACAAGGAGCCACAATGGCAGAACCTGGACCCTCCTGGAGGAGAACCAAAGGTGAGGGCCTTCTTGGCTCCAGATTGATGGAAATCAAGTGTCTGAGGCTGTTAGCAGCCATGAAGTTGATCTGGTTGGGCACTGGTATTTTTTCTTGCTGCAGCTCAGGAGTGATTCAGGAGAAGAGTTTCAGAACAGCCAAGGTTGGGGACTGGAATTTTAAAATTTCCTCTGGAACCAGACAACCTTGGGAGGTAAAACCTCCAATCATAGCCACTCAGATGCAGCAGCAGAAAGAAGCTGTCATCTACCCTGACAGTCAGAGCATCAAGTCAAGAAAACATCAACCATCTTGTAGTTCCAAACCTTCACCTCTCAGATTCAGCTACTTCTTATTGTGGGACTTTAAATTTGAACACAATGGAATTTGGACAAGGAGTTTTCCTTCAAGTCCAAACATCATCGTCCAGCCTCCAACCAGAGGTCCATCAGTTATCATGGGAGCCACATGTGGAGTCTGGAGTCTTTTCTAGAATGTGACGGCAATGACAGTCCTGCCAAGTGACATCACTGACATGAATGGATGACTTCAGTCACGTGACTGAAGTGCTATGGTTCTTCTGATGAAGGGCGGCATGATGTTTGCTGTCTCAGGCTCCACCAAATGTCCTCTTCAGGACGCCACAATGTGTCCTCTTCAGTGCTCCATCTTCCCTGCATCAGAGACACAAGGGTTTCTCCTGGTGCCGACCCGATCATCCTTCTACCGAATGGTGAGGCGATGGATCCTCAGAGGACGCTTGGATCCTTCTTCTCATCAGTGCCACAGTTTTTCATGGAGGGAACAACAGGAGCTTTTTAGTCATGTTTTGCTTGGTGTTTCCTGCTCAGAGCATCAGGATCTGTGACGCCATCTTGTGGTAGTGGGTCATCATCTTGTTGTGTGATAGTGGATTCATTCATCTGCTATTTCAACACATTCAAGTTCATTATCCCTACATGTCAAAATACATTTGGTGTGGAGTTTTACTTTCTGGCCTCAATCATAATGTGTGCATTTATTCTTCATGAACATTTCTCAGCTTTGTAAGTTTATGATATTTTTTCTTCCTCTGTTTTCTATTCCATTGTTGTTGATGATTCTATTGCAGGTTTGAGTTCCCTGTTGACTGAAGCAGAAACAGGAACAAAAAGCTGGAGGTGGTCAGAGCTCCAAGTTGGGACGCTGATATTAAAGTAGGAGATGAACACATCCAGGTTAGCCATCACTCTCAGAACCTGCTACTTTACCTCTTCAGAATGTAGCAGCATAGCATAGCTTCATCTCACCAGTTAGTGGCCCACTTTGATGTCTGGGATATGAGGTTAAAGGTTCTTTACAGCTCTGAATGAAGGGTTTATAAAGTGTTAACAATGCCATGAATAACACAAGCATTCAGTAATCCTTGATAAAAGGAGACTCACCATCAAGTTGGACAAGTTGAAGAACAAAAGGACTTCTCCACGATCACATTTATCCTCTCTCTCTCTCTGCGTGGACACAACAAATGAGCTGGTTCAGAGACACGAGGCAAAAAAAGCTGGATGAACTCTTCTTCATTCCAAAAATGACTTCACCCTTGAACACTGATGTCAGGTCATTTTATAGGGTCCTCCATTTTTTCATTTATGTGACGTTGCATATTGGGAAATAATTAATTATAAAAAAAAATACTATATTTTGATGAAAACTATATTTGATCAGCAAAACTACATCGGGTCAAATAAATCCATCGTTAGTGACGGTGTTACTAATTTTAACTTAAGTGCTCTGGTGCTGATTGCCTCATTAAGATCTTCATGAAGAAATAAACTGAGATTTGTAAAAAAATTTTTTTTTTTTTTTACAGAGTTGGCAGTTGTCTGAGCATGGAATCTTTCTTTGTGTTGAGAACAAACCCTCAAAGCCTTCATGTTTCAGTTTGCTTCACAGCTAACAGACAAACACCTCTGAGCCTGGTTCTGGTAGTCCAGGTTTAAACACCAACACAAGGATTTTATGCTGATTTCTTCACATGCAGCTGAAATCTAGACTTCAAGTGTTCATGTGAGGTTACAGCTTCACGCCTATTTAGTTTTCAACAAATATTAAGTCACTTTAATGCATTGAGCTTACAAACGAACTTTAGTCTCAGTAGCTGAATCTGTTAGGGGGAAGGCAGTGTGGACCGGCAGGAGCCTCCTACAAAATGCAATGGAGAGAAGAAGAAATCCTGAGGAGTCGCTATGAGATTGAAGTGTTAAAGACGTGGCTCCTTTGGTGGCGATAGGATTTGAGCTATTGACTCTATTTTTAGTTTATTTCAATGTTATTGCAAACATCAGCTGCTCACTTATCAGCTAGCAAGTAAACAACAGTATTGTTCAGTGTGCTAGCTGAAGTAGACCGAGCGGTCAGTTGAGTCTTTATTTCCATGTGTGCTCATGGTAGCAGGGGTTTAGATTTCTAAATGTAACCCTTTTACCACCGGCTCCAATATTAAAACCCACCTTAGGCTTACAGGGAACACTTTAACTCATTTCAAATATCTTGTATGGTAAAAGTCCCATCTGGAATAATTAATATCAATCTAGGGCAATGTATGATTCTCACTCTTAAATATTCAACTGGAGGCTATGGGGAGTACACTTGACCTTTAAACTCTGCTGTAAAGCTTCAGTAACAACACACAAATTCAATGAAACAACACAAGATTTCAGTTTAGAAAATGTATTAAAGGCTTGCAGAAAAACACATTCAAACCTTGAATAAACAAGACTATAGAAAATAAAAAGAAGAACCCCGGGGTATATTGTTTGTCTCTTTCAACTGTCTAATTTTATTTCGAGTGCACTCATGTTTACTTTCGTTGGCGCGCTTTAGTTGGAGCTCATGATGGAAACCTTTACCAGATCCCCCCGTGTGTCGGTGAAGTCAACAATACCGGACCGCAGCCGATGAATCCCTCGCTCGTTATGGCAGCAACCGTCCCGCTCGCAGCAGCCCGCAGCAACAGACCTCCGTGACTCGGCAGCAGCGGCACATCCTCCGTTAACGACTCTCTCCCGAGGCGACTATCCGAAGCTCCTGTCCCGTCCTTGCAGCGGCGTCTCCCTTCAGCGTGGACAGCGTTAGCCTAGCTCCCGCTAGCTTCTGTAACTGGACTTGCCTGGTGCTCAACAAAACACAATCGGTGGCGGAGAATCCGACTCACGCACTCCGATCACGTCGGTCAATTACAGTTCACAGTCCGTTACCGATAAAAACTCCTCTCCGACAACACACAGTCTCCAAACTCCGATAACGTTACGCCATTACACGATGCTCCTTCTTCCTCGCGCGCGTTTCTCCCGGAAGTGTAAACACTAAAGGTCATGAACTCACGCACGTAACCTAACGTAATAGAATTACTTCAACATTTTTTAAAGACATTCACACCCCATGAAATGATGTTTTTTTTGAAAGTTACTAATTTTAAACAAATTTTATACATTTTAATATCTTCTTCATAACAAATACTAATTTATGTAAATTTTAGCTTAACCATGAACTGGTATTTTATTCTTAACTTATTCCTATGAAAATCATGAAATAAATACCACTGATTTATCGGAGTATTACATAAACCTAGGATTAAATTAAAGCTGCAGTCAGCGTTGTTTGGGCCTGAGCCTCCTCCCGCCCACCGGGGCCGAGCAGCAGGGGTCGTCCTGAATCCAGTGATGAATTTTATGAAAGTCTTGGGACTTGTACACTGCAAGCAATTGCTGTATGTTGGCCCTGCGATGGACTGTCGAACTGTCCAGGGTGAACCCCGCCTCTCGCCCGTTGATGCTGGGATAGTCTCCAGCCCCCCCGCGACCCTTAATAGTAAGGAATAAGCGGAAGACAACCATGGACGATAAAGCCTTAAGTAGCGAGTAAGGCGATTGTTAGGTACCTGAAGCTGGTAGACTTTAGCTGAAGTTAATGCTAATGCTACCTGACATTCTTGCTAGTTTATGAACTTTAATGGCAGGAGAATAAAGGGAACTATGTTCTTTTTCTGTACTGCATCAAACATGGAGGTGAGTTTAGTGTCATTTTGTGTATAAAATACTATCACAACATACAGACACAAGGTTTGATGAAACTTCACTATTTGAGGACATTTTTTTCAATATATTTTTTCTTTTTTTGGGGGGGGGGGGTGAATGTCCTTTATTATTTTGTTTAATTGTTGCTTTTCTTTTCCTGATAGTTCATGGTAGCATTATCAGCTTTAGTCAGTAGAGGGCAGTATGCCCCCTATTGTTGTTTAGTTTGATGTGTCAAATTAATTTGACCTTGTCTGCTGCCTCTTGCAGGTTTCAACTTGAATGAGAAAGTTTTTTATTATCCACCAGTAGCGGCTGGCTCATAGGGGGCGCTGGGGCGCCGCCCCACCAGATGTGGAGAGGAAAATCTCTACATGTATTTATACATATATATGTGCATATGTTTACAATTTTTAGCGTCAATGTCAGCCTTACTTAATTGTGTGTGTCTACATGCAATATGGGTCATTTAAACAAAATTTACGCCAACTGACTCATTCAATTAATAGTGAATTTACTCTGATAGACTGTATAATTTGTCTTTAGGGGCGCTTGTCAGACCTGCAATTAATTAGCCAATCCTGTATGGTTGCTAGGGAAAAATAATGAATAATTGGCCAATCAACATCGCCAAATTTAACGGCGTAGGGGCGCCGGAAAAGTCGCCCCTACGCCAACGTAAAATGCGTGAAGGTTTGGATTGCGAAAGCTAGCTGAGGAGCCCGCGATATTCTTTTTGCGTAGTGAGATTCCCAGATTTCCGATGCCCTACGAAAAAAAATACCGCGAGAAGTGAGTGAGAGAGAAAATGGCGACAACAACGATCGAAGTTCAAGAGCAGAAGTTTCCACCGATTTCGGTGAGATCCCTTTTAAATTTCCCTTTTGCGAGGAGGACCATGGCGGAAAAAATCCGCGTTAAGGAGCTGGGACCGGACAAGCCTGAAATCAACATCCAGCAGCAGTCCAAGGAAAAGGCTAAATCCTACAATAGGACTTTTTGCCGGAGCTGGTTTCAGCGCAAGCCGTGGCTGACGGGTTGTGGAGCAGCCAACGCACTTTTTTGCTTCCCCTGCATCCCTTTCAGGAGTGACCGGTGTGATTCAGCATGGACACAGACAGGAATCACTGACCTAAAGCACCTCTCCGAGCGGATTAAGAAACACGAAAGAGCGAAAATTCACATGGAAAACTGCGTGAAGCTAGCGGTTCTTGGGAAGATTAGCATAGCAACGCAGCTCGATGACAGTCACCGCATCGCTGTAAGGAAGCACAATGATGAGGTAGATAAGAACCGTAACATCTTATCTAAGATAATTAACTGTTAAATTCTGTGGTGCTTTTGAACTGGCTCTGCGGGGACATGACGAAAGTGATTCCTCTGACAACGCTGGAATATTCAGAGGTCCAGTTGACTTGATGGCATCCATTGATCGGTACTTGAGGGAGCACCTTGAAAATGCAACCGTTTTTAAAGGCACCTCGAAGACAGTACAGAACGAGCTCCTGGACTGTATGCTGGCAGTTTTGAGAGAACAGATCCTGGATGAAGTTAAATCGGCAGACTTTTTAGCGATCCAGGCTGATGAAACTACTGACGTTTCAACACAGTGTCAGTTAGTCTTAGTTCTGAGATACATTGACGACCGCCACAATATTCAAGAGCGGTTCTTTGAATTTTTGAAGCTGCCCAACACCTGTGCGGATGCAATAGCCAGTGCCTTATTGGAGAGGCTGCACAGCATCCTTTCTGAGGGACAAGAAAAGAAGCTGATTGCCCAGGCCTGTGATGGGGCAGCTGTGATGAGGGGTGCCAAAGGAGGAGTGCAGCGAAAGGTACAAGACATCTATCCAAACGCTCACTATGTTCACTGCTATGCCCATCAGTTAAACCTGATACTGCAGCAAGCAACCTCCCACATCCCTCAGATCAGTCACTTTTTTTCTGACATGGGGGGATTTGCTTCTCTTTTCTCTAAGTCAAGCAAGAGAACTGCAGTGCTTGATGAGATGGTTGCGCACCGACTTCCAAGTGCATCATCAACACGTTGGAACTTCAACAGTCGTGTTAACACAGTTTATGAGCACAAGAAGGATCTGGTGAATTGCTTTCAGGCTATCTGGAACAGTGAAGGGTTTGATAGCCAGACAAAGAGAGAAGCTGGTGGCTATGTGAGAATGCTGGAAGATGAAACTTTTTGTTTTTTACTGGCCCTGTTCCACAAAATCATGCCACATGTGGACATCCTTTACAACCAGCTGCAGAAGAGAAACATTGATGCTGTCTACATGGCAGGAGTCACCCAGACATTCATTGACCACATGCAGGCTATCAGGTATGCTAAATTAATTAATTTGTAGCCTAACCTCAATTTCTCTGTATATGTAGACTTAAATGCTTATATATCATCTTATTTAAAGAATTGATTTATCTGTATAATATAATTGACAGTAATGATATCCACCTTTGGTTTTGTTAATGTATCCCTAACCAGTTTTTAGAACTTACTCATGAAACTTATGTGTTGGGTCAGGGAGGATGTGCCTACTCTGGCTGAGGATGAGGAGTTCAGGGGACCTGCTCAGGAGCCACCCGCAAAGAGACGCAGAACCTTGGGAGAAGACACACTGCACCATTTGGCACTGGAGGTAAGAACTTGCTTCTTAGTGTGATTTGAATCACATTATTAAATAAAATCAAAATAAGATGTTGGCCATATGATACAGTGGTCCAGACTTAAATGTATATTGTTTTATGATGATATGAATCATTACAGTATGTTTATTACATAATATAGGCTAGCTCATCAGGTCAATGTATTAAGACAAGTGAAGATGCAATAATTCCTATTTTGTATAATTATATCATTGCATAGGTATGTGACACCATTGTGAGCCATGCCAAGGAGAGATTTAGTTTCACCAAGCATCTTGTCAGCGCCACACTCCTGCAAGGAGACCTGTTCCCACAGCACAGCCGAAAGTTCCCAGATTCAGCACTGAAAACCACAGTGGAAGCCTATCCCTCATTGGACAAGGCCAGACTTCAAACAGAGCTGTCTCTGATCTACGGGAACGAAGAGTTTCAGAGTTGCAGTGGTGCACTGGCTCTCTATCAGGTTTTGATGGAAAATAACCTTCAAGACACGTTCACTGAAACTGTAAGTCTGCTCAACATCCTCATCACCACACCAATGACAACGTCAGAATCTGAGAGGTGCTTCTCCACTTTGAAGAGGATAAAAACTTTTCTTACAAATACCATGGCACAAGATCGGCTCAACGCTCTGGCTATGCTCTCCACTGAGAAAAAACTGACACGAAACATTCCTGGTTTCAACACCAGGGTCATTGAGAAATTTGCCTCCCAGAAAGAGAGACGAGCAAAGTTCCTGTACAAATAACTGCTGAATTCAAACACACACCCAGAAAGACTGAAACAAATAGACAGAGAGACAGAGGGACAGAGACAGGTAGACGAAGAGAGAAAGAGAGACGGACACAAAGAGAGAGAGACAGAGAGAGACACACACACTAAGAGACAGACAAACAGAGATAGAGACACAGAGAAAAGGACACAAAGACGGAGACACAGAGAAGGAGACAGAGACAGACACAGATGAACAAAGAGAGAGACAGAGAGAGAGAGACAAACACACACATTGTTGATTTGTATTGTATAGATTAAGCTCAAATCACCTTCTGTAAAGTTAACATCATTGTATAATATTTGATCGCATAAAATTTACTGTAGTTGTAAATTGTTGTTGTTTTTTTTTGTCTTTGAAACTGTCGATTTTAAGAAGGAAAGTAAATACTATTTTAAAACATTTAATAATTGTCCGGCTGCTCTTTTTGAATGATTATACTAGACTAGGCACGGAAATGTTTTTGGCACACCAGCCCCACCAAGAATTTTTTTCACCTGCCACCACTGGCTTCTGTCATTTAGTTTCCAGGAAATGTTGATGACACACTGGGATTTTTTGTTCTCCTGCTGTCACTGTCAAGTGCCAGCTTAACATGTGAGAGGTAGCAGGATCCATGCATGTGTTCATGTTTACAGCAGACAAGGAGGAAACCTTGGAGGATTTCAGGGACTTTTAGCAGTGGTTCACACTTCAGGTGTGAAAGCTTCTGAGTATAAAATTTTAAGTGAGCGAGCCAGGAGTTGAAGCTAGAATCTTCTGACAGTAGTCAGTCATGCTATCCATTGCACCACCAGCCCTGTGAAAACCTCTTCATGTTCATGTGTACTTGATTTTATAGAAAATCCAAACGATCTGGTGGCATTTTCAGGGGACACAATGGTGCAGTGGTCAGCACTGTGGCCTCACAGCAAGAAGGTTCCAGATTTGAGCCCCAATTGTGTGAGTCTGCATGTTCTCCCTGTTCCTGTGTGGGTTCTCTCTGGTACTCCAGCTTCCTCCTACAGTCCAAAGACATCAAGAGGGGACGAGGCTGATTGATACTCTAAATTGACTGTAGGTGTGGCTGTGAGTGTGAATGGTTGTCTGTCTCTGTGTGTTGGCCCTGTGATGGACTGGTGACCTGTCCAGGATGAACCCCGCCTCTTGTCCGAAGGCTGCTGGGATAGGCTCCACCCCCACACACAAACCTTGACATATAATCAGTGGAGAAAAGGAAATTAATCTACACTCATGGCTGAATCTTGAGTTTTGAGAACTTAACTGGATATAAACTCTGAGAATTCAGGGTAAGGACCAGGAGGATGGGACACAATAATAGATAGGAGGAAATGTGGAGTCTGGGTTCTTTTCTAGAATGTGAAGGCAATGACAGTCCTGCCAAGTGACATCACTGACATGAATGGATGACTTCAGTCACATGACTGGATGACTTCAGTCACATGACTGGATGACAGTGTAGATTCCAATGTAGAGGTTGGGGAAATAGTCTCTGAGAATCCAGCTTGAACCAACGCCCTCCTTGTTCTTCAAAAACCCAAACAGCGACCATCAGTCTCCCTCCAATCCTGTACTTGGGTTCAATGTTGCTGTTCCATTTAGCAGCAGTAGGTGTCGCTGTGATACCAGGTTCAGTTCAAGAGTCCCAACTCCAGCTCATGTTGGTGACCTCAGTGGCAGGGTAAAATGGCGCTTCAGTGGATCATGTGGATCAACTCATGTCTGTCCTCACTGCTCCACAGGTCTGTCAAATGTTCTGTAAAATAGTTTGACCCAGCAGAGATGCTAGATTAGGAGTTGATGGGAGTTGTTGCAGATACTAGTGTCCAAAGTCCAGCTTGAACCTAGTTTGTGCACTTATTTGTCAAGCTAGCAGAGATTCTTTTCACTGCCAAGCTAAAGTGACTTCTGTCAACAAA
This sequence comes from Aulostomus chinensis, assembly GCF_037954235.1. Classification (NCBI taxonomy): domain Eukaryota; kingdom Metazoa; phylum Chordata; class Actinopteri; order Syngnathiformes; family Aulostomidae; genus Aulostomus; species Aulostomus chinensis. The sequence goes on along the minus strand of NC_141323.1, from coordinate 24,597,412 downwards.
GGTAAACATACAAAAGGATATTTCTACTGTCAGTTCAAGATTTTTATCAAACTCCTTTTTCATTGCTTCAACCTTCCTCTTGTTGTTAGCTTTCTGTTCCCATCTCTTATGTTAACAGGTCAGTTTTGACCCTCGTCTTCAACCAGCTGTAAAATAAACTAAAAACAATTTTCTATCATCCAAGTTGTTTCCCATCTCCCGGTTACCTTGTTAGGCTTCCTTATCCATGGAAATATTGATGGGAATATTTTGTTGTGGGCCTCTGGACCTTTTTTTAGTCAGTAAACCCTCGATTTCAGTTAAAAAATGATCAAATGAACCTCAAGAAAATCATAGAAATAAACAAAAGGTTGTTGTGTTTCCTGACCATTACTGAGGGGTGTTAGAACACATCTCTGACATGGATTGGTTTGATTTATTATTCATTTTAATATTATTAACTATTGTAACATCCATGGTGTTATGGGTCAGTTTCGACCCTCATATATTTACTTCAAGAAAAAGGCAAAAAAGTCTCTTTTTTTCAGCAATAGAACTTTAATACAAACACAAAATGAAAAGCAGAAATGGAGTCACTGCAGGAACAGGAGCTCCATGGATCTCAAAGGAGTGATCACTCTCAACTTTGAGCAGTCCTGTTCAGAGTTTTCCAAAAGGGCTTTGAGAGACCAAGAGTTCCCCAGAGCTGCAAGGAGGAACAAGAAGGAGACTTGGAAAAAGAAGGGAGGGAAACCTGTTGATGTGTTATGAACTTAAGTCACATAAAGTTCTCCATTTATTGAGTTTGTATTTTAAAACTTAATTGTGCATTTCAGTGTTGAACAATAAAGAATGTGTTTATTGGTGATAAAGCATTTCAAGCTTTAAGTAGGAGGAATTGCTTTCTTGATCACCCCTTGACTAAAAACACCTACAAAATAAAACACACCACTGCTGTGGGCACCCACCTCATGGGAGTCAGGCCCCTGGTGGTCATGGCCCCCAGGAGCCGTGGTGGGCGTCCCTGATTTTCATTTCTAAAAGGTGGCAACCTGACAGCAAACAAACCCATCCTCTGAACTTGGAGTCTCAGTTGAGGCTGCATCTGAAACCAAAGACTGTGTATGAATAACTGTCAACCCACATTCTTTGTCTGGACTAAAAGTTAATTAGTTAACAGTTGGCTAAGCTACCTGTGGTCAACTACTGATTTAAAAAAGGTCCAGAGGCCAACAACAAAATTTTCAAATCATCCAGTCATGTGACTGAAGTCATCCAGTCATGTGACTGAAGTCATCCATTCATGTCAGTGATGTCACTTGGCAGGACTGTCATTGCCGTCACATTCTAGAAAAGAATCCAGACTCCACATGTGGCTCCCATGATAACTGATGGACCTCTGGTTGGAGGCTGGACGATGATGTTTGGACTTGAAGGAAAACTCCTTGTCCAAATTCCATTGTGTTCAAATTTAAAGTCCCACAATAAGAAGTAGCTGAATCTGACAGGTGAAGGTTTGGAACTCCAAGATGGTTGATGTTTACTTGACTTGATGCTCTGACTGTCAGGGTAGATGACAGCTTCTTTCTGCTGCTGCATCTGAGTGGCTATGATTGGAGGTTTTACCTCCCAAGGTTGTCTGGTTCCAGGGGAAATTTTAAAATTCCAGTCCCCAACCTTGGCTGTTCTGAAACTCTTCTCCTGAATCACTCCTGAGCTGCAGAAAGAACAAATACCAGTGCCCAACCAGATCAACTTCATGGCTGCTGACAGCCTCAGACACTTGATTTCCATCAATCTGGAGCCAAGAAGGCCCTCACTGTGGTTCTCCTCCAGGAGGGTCCAGGTTCTGCCATTGTGGCTCCTTGTGCCACTGCCAGAGAGCCTCAGCTGCACACTGCAACATTTCAACAGGAGATTTACATTCCTTCAAATGTCCCGACATCTTATTCCAATGGTTCTGTTCTATCTTTATATTTTAAAATCAATCACACAATGAAAGCTGCCACAGCTGGGTTAAGAGAGAGAACACACTAAGAGATTTGAAACCAGTAAAATATGCTTTTCTGTGTGCAAACTAGTGAGGGGCATGGAAGGATATTTTACCACCAAGACAGAACCCAAACTTTAGTCATGTGATGAGATGGTGACTCTGATTATGAAGTTAATGGACAAAATGTGAATTGAAAGAAAATACATTAAAAAAATACTAAATAAACAAATAAATAAAAGAAGCAGCACAAATGACATTTTTCTGCACAAATTTACTGGTATTTGACTTGACTATTGACTATTATATACATGTGATACATGCACGTGGCTTTGGACAAAAGCTTCAAGAAATTGTAGAATTATTTAAATGTTCCAAGTGCACTGTTTCAGGTTTCTTGAAGATGCTTCAGCTCTCATCAAAGAGGTGTCTTCAGTTTTCTTCACTGATGGGAGGATTTATAGCTCTGTGGGGGCGGGACCTTCTACAGAGGTGATTGACACATGTGAGCTCTGGGTGTCTGAGTTGTTTTGGTCAGGTTGTGAAAGGGAAGTTGACTCAACTGGTATCTGTGTCAGTTAAAAGCCTCACAGTAATTCCATAATGTAGGAGTAGAAACCAGAGTCGCTCACGACGAGGATGGGATTCGAACCCATGCGTGCAGAGCACAATGGATTAGCAGTCCATCGCCTTAACCACTCGGCCACCTCGTCTGCTGACAGCAATCCTGAGCTTTTAAACACCTGAACTCTTTGGAGCCTATTTGTCAGAAATGGACCCAGCAGGAGCCACTGAACACAACTCTGACATAATCAGGCTTCTTCCCAGCAGCATCGTGCTACAGAAGGCAGAATACAGACCATCGATACATCATCAGAGTGAACACCAGCTGATGTTTACAAGTTTAATTCACCTCTGACTACAAAATGACATCCAAGCTCAGATTCTCTTGTCCTGATTGAACAAGTAAATGTTTAAGAAGATGAGAGTACCAGACTTTTTCATCCAAGGAAACAAGCATCCTATCACTGTCCTATGCAGAGTTTCTTTAAAAAAAAAAAGTGAGACAACCTCAAGATTTTCTGTTTCCTCTTGTTGGATTTTGCCACAGAGAATCAGAGCCAATCAAAAGCTTGTTGGACTTTAACGTTGGAGGACTGAACAAGTCATGACATCATCAGTTTTACCTTCACAGGTGCTTCATTTACTTTACTTTCAATTTTACAGAGGTAGAACCTGAAATCAAAAGCTGTCCATCAAAAGAAGTGAAAGCTTACCAGGCTGTGATGTTCTTGTCTACAAACTCTGTCTTGTATGGAGCTTCAATCTTTAATAAAAAGAATAAAAAGAAGATAACACTTGTTGTGATTTGGCGCTTTAAAAATAAAACTTACGACTTACATGGAAACTGTCTGGGGGGGGGGGGGTGGAGCCTCCATCAGGTATGTGTTTGATGTCTGAATTCTTTCTCTGATGTCTGAATTCTGTCTTTGATCTCTGGGTTCTGAGCATTGATCTCCTGCTTCAGTCTTTGATCTCTGACTGATCCTAAACTAATCAAAGGATCACATCAGCATATTGGTCCAGTCTACAGATGGTGATTTTACCTATTTGAAGCCTTATTTTGTGTTTGATGGACATTTTTAAAATCATTAATGACTTTTTGACTGAACATCCTGGACACTGTGGTGCCTGATGAGGAGACAACTTGGGTACAAAGTTGAAGAGGAGGGTTTTTGGAGAGGGGATATTTTTGCAGTGTTCCAAGTCAATAATAACTGTGGCAAATATCATCATTTTTCAAAATGTCCTCACGAAGATGGTTTGAAATTCTGTCTCTCCCTCATCCTCAGCTGCTGCAGCACTTTAAAGAAAACCTTTGACTCGTGGATCTAAAAAGATCAGATGTTGTCTCCTCCAGAACATCAACACTTTAACGTTGTTGGCAGGACTCCAACCTGAGCAGGGAGACCCCAATGGATTTCTAGTCCATCGCCTTCACCACTCGGCCACAACAACCACATTCACACACACATTTGTAAAAGATTCACATTGACACAACTCTTTAAAATTGTGTCACAAGCCCATTTGTGTGAGGTCCTATTTTCTCTTTTTCCGCATTCCTTTGTTTCCAGGTCTCAAATAAGTGCAGAATTACAAAGACAAGCAAGCTGGATCCATCCTGGGCAGGTGATAGGAGCCATTGACCACTGGCCAGAGACCCTGGCACAGACTTTGGGGGGTGGTGAGAGAGAGCATTTCTACAATTATATTATACATTTATAGAATTCTACAATCCTACAATTTCATTGAGCAGACGCTTTTGTCCAAAGCCACTTGCATATTTTTTCGGTGAGTTTGGCTCCTGAGCTCAAGACAGTTGTGACTCATAAAGGACAGCTTCAAATGCAGCTGTGAAGCCTCATTGTCAGCTGGGAGGAACGACAGGTGTCTCCCTCTAGTGGCTCCTCACAGCAACACGAGCCTCATTTCATTCACATGCATCCACCACCTCACTACCAAAGGCCAGTTGGGCCTCCACAGACAGGTGAGTTTCAAGTGTTGGACAAAGGTCTTTAAGATGTTCTTATTAATTCTATAACATCTGAGATTAAAATCTATGGAATTACAACCAACAAGCAGTCAAACACCTGATCAGATGCTCCTTCATGAGGCTGAGAAGAATCAATCTAAACTGGGATGAAGAAAATTAATTGAGAAGAGAAACCTACTGATTGGATGACATGGACCCACCTGATCCATGTCAGCCTTGTTGGAGCAGAAAGAGGTGGATCAGAGGAATCAGTGGATCAAGACTCAGGTGTCAGATGAAGAATCTCTTTATTCACAATTGAGTCGGAGAAATCTTCCAACGTGAACGTGACAGACCATTTTATACCAAAGACAGGCTGTGTGTGTGTGTGTGTGTGTGTGTGCGTGCGTGTGTCCCTACTGACTGGAAACTGAATAATAACCGGACTTATTTTTGTTATTGACCAAGTCTGGGTGACTCACTAAATTCATAACTGAAGTGATTATTTAATTAATAAACAAGACATTTGTCCAAAAGTCATGATCAAATTCATGTAAAATCTGAGCAACGAGGGTTTGAAAATGTTCAAATGAGCCAAAACAATGTCCTGGGATCCAACCAGGGACCTTTAGATCCACACCAATCTTCCCTGACCTCATAGAAACTGGAACATTTCAACAAATAAATTCAAATTCAACTAAGCAGCAACTCTAGAACAGTCAGAGCACTTGCTAATTCCCCTGTTAGCTCCAGATCAGACAATGCAGGCTCACCTTCACACTTGGTTGTACGACCGTCACCAGTTGAAGCTTCTCTGGTTCAACAAACTCTGGGGACTCAAGACACAAATCAGCACCGGTGCAGGTCCAGATCCAGATGTTAGCTGATGGGGACAATGGCTTAAGGGAGCTCCAGGTAGCTGGTTTGAACTGGTCCCTCATCTCTGTGAGTAGAAACCATCTGAGGTGGAGGGTGAAGATCTGCTTTGACTTCCTGATCTCCCAGTAAAGCCAGTATAGATGTTGAGCTTGGAGGAGTTGATGGCCTCCTTCATCTTCTTGTTGGAGATGTTTGCTAAACTCAGCACCACCACAGATCAGAGGAAAGTCCACTTGTCAGCTGGACACTGGAGTTTCTAGTGACCTGCAGGATCTTAGTTGTGGTGGCAGCAGGCCTGTTCTAAGAGCTTTGCTCACATTCATGATCAGGCTTCATAATGGTTCTGGACCACTGTGTGATAGGAGCTGATCCTGGAGCAGCAGAAGACAAATATAGAGAAGAAAAGACAAAAGACAGAGAGAAATGAGGGAGAGAATGACAAAAAGATGGGAACAAGATGAGGGTGAAAGACAAGCAGAGAGAAAGACAGGGGGACAGGGGGATGGAAGACAGACACACAACCAACAACAGCAACAGCAGCAATAATAGTTTTGATATTGTCCTGTTATTGATGTTTTCATGTGAAAGTGGCATATTTAAGATAAAAGACACTGTTAGAACAGAAAGATCCATAAAACCCACCAACCAGAGGTGTGTCTGGTACAGATGTGGAATTATTGGCTCACACAATGTTGAGGCAACTGGGAAGAAGACAAACAAAAGAGGCTTGTTTGATTCAGACATTCATCAAAAATGGTCCTGTAGAACTGTTCAATGTGTCATGACTTCAGAAGCTCAAATCCTCTCTTAGTTCTAGTGAGAGTGGAAGAGATTATAAAATGAGAGAAGCAGGGCCCTCCCTCAGAGCTGAAACAGCTCAGTTGGGAGAGCGTCAGACTGAAGATCTAAAGGTCCCTGGTCCGATCCCAGGTTTCAGCAGAGGAACAGCATTGACTTTACTTTCCAGTGGAGGAACTGCAGACATGAAGGAAACGAACATCTTGTCCTGTGCATTCTTATGACATTCAAGACATTTTTGGAGCCTCTTGTTGGATTTTGCCACAGAGAATCAGAACCAATCAAAAGCATGGTGGACTTGAACATGGAGAATTGAACAAGTCAAGAAAGCAGCAGTTTGACCTTCACAGGTGTTTCTTTTCCTGTCTAAATGCTGAAGGTTGAGCCTCTTCAGCTCTGCAGCCTCCTCCAGCAGCACCCAGATCTGGAATGAGAGGAGCCAAAAAGGCTCCAGAAAAGGAGACAAGTTAGTAATACCTATGAGTATAATTAATGTATGACACATATAGGAGGAGAGAGAGGAGTAGAGAG